>NC_083241.1:2323011-2353662 GCF_032191835.1 Heteronotia binoei | reverse complement strand
CCCGATCCTGCTTTCTGATGGCTCTGAAGTGGGGGGAGGGCCTCCAAACCAGGGGATTTCCTGCCTCCCCCTGGAGTTGGCAACCCTAAGCCCCAAATGCCCAATTTCAGGAATCCTTAAAGCAATCATGTAAATTATGTTCCAGGATGATCAGCCCCCATTGCCAAACTGGGGGTGTGGGGGCTGGGAAAACAGCGACTGGCCAAAACCCTTCTAGATGGGAACTGGCACCGCCATTTGAACCCGGAACTTCCCGGACCTCCCCCCCCCCCCCCAGGTCTCATCTGATTTTCAGTTATCCAGGAATAATATTGCCCACCCCCGCATCATTCTGCTTGCGTAGGATCTTCTGAGCCGTCCTCAGACGGACGGAGAGATTAAGAGGAATGTTGAATTAGCTGTTTGCTGCCGGGTGTAATTGCAGTCCTGTCGTGCAGTGGAAATAAAAGAGCCCAGAAGGCGTCTGGTCTTTATCAAAGCCGAAGGGACTTGGCTCAGTGGCAAGGAAAGGGGGAGTCTGTATCAGATTTGTAGCTGGGCCCTGAGCATTCAGGGAGACTCTGGGCCTTTCTTGCTTGGATGGCTCCGGCTGTATAATGATGAAGCCAGCCTGGTTAAGGCAGCAACAGAAGAAGAAGACGACTGCAGATTTACACCCTGGCCTTCTCTCTGAATCAGTCTCAGTGCAGCTTAAGATCTCCTTTATCTCCTTCCCCACAACAAACACCCTGTGAGGTGAGTGAGGCTGAGAGAGCTCCCCCAGAAGCTGCCCTTTCAAGGACAACTCTGCAAGAGCTATGGCTGACCAAGGCCATTCCAGCAGCTGCAAGTGGAAGAGTGGGGAATCAAACCCAGATCTGCCAGATGAGAGTCCATGCACTTAACCACTACACCAAACTGGCTCTCCAGAAGGATATTAGATTTATACCCCACCCCTCACTCTCAGAGTGGCTTACAATCTCCTATATCTTCTTCCCCCACAACAGACACCCTGCGAGGTGGGTGGGGCTGAGAGGGCTCTTACAGCAGCTGCCCTTTCAAGGACAACCTCTGCCAGAGCTATGGCTGACCCAAGGCCATTCCAGCAGCTGCAAGTGGAGGAGTGGGGAATCAAACCCAGTTCTCCCAGGTAAGAGTCCGCACACTTAACCACTACACCAAACTGGCTCTCAAGAGTGGCTGAGAGAGCATTGTGGTATGGCAGCCAGAGTCCTGGACTAGGAATCGGGGGGGGCCCAGGTTCGAATCTCTGCTCTGTGATGAAAGCTTGCTCAATGACCCACTCTCAACCTAGTGTACCTTACAGGAGAACAAAATCTCAGTCCAGGGGCACCTTTATGACCAACAGTGTTTTATTCTGGGTAGAAGCTTTCGTGTGCAGACACGCTTCTTTGAAAGCTTCTCCCCAGAACTGGTTGGTTTTCAAGGTGCCGAACTGGTCTCAAACTTTGTTCTGCTGCTTCAAACCAACACGGAGACCCTCCCTCCCTCCCGAATCTACCTTACAGTAGGGTTGCCAATCCCCAGGTGGGGGCAGGGGATCTCCTGGTTTGGAGGCCCTCCCCCTGCTTCAGGGTCATCAGAAAGCAGGGGGGGAGAGGGAAATGTCTGCTGGGCACTCCATTGTTCCCTATGGTAGAATGGAAAATTGATTCCTGGGTATCTGGGGCTCTGGAGGGGCTGTTTTTAGGTCAAGGTGCCAAATTTGCAGCATAGCATCTGGTGCCTCTCCTCAAAGTCCCCTCCAAGTTTCAAAAAGATTGGGCCAGGGGGTCCAATTCTATGAGCCCCCAAAGAAGGTGCCTCTATCCTTCATTATTCCAAGTGGAGGGAAGATTTAAAAGGAGTGTGGTCCCTTTAAGCCAGTTTGGTGTAGTGGTTAAGTGTCTGGACTCTTATCTGGGAGAACCGGGTTTGATTCCCCACTCCTCCACTTGCACCTACTAGCATGGCCTTGGGTCAGCCAGAGCTCTGGCAGAGGTTGTCCTTGAAAGGGCAGCCGCTGTGAGAGCCCTCTCCAGCCCCACCCACCTCACAGGGTGTCTGTTGTGGGGGAGGAAGGTAAAGGAGATTGTGAGCCGCTCTGAGACTCTTCGGAGTGGAGGGCGGGATATAAATCCAATATCATCTTCTTCTTCAATATCTTCTTTAAATGTGATGGCCAGAACTCCCGTCGGAATTCAGTTGTGCCTGTCACACCCTTGCTCTTGACTCACCCCCAAAGTCCCCAGATATTTCTTGAGTTGGACCTGGCAACCCTACCTTACAGGGCTGTTGTGATGATATAATGAAGACCCAACGCAGCTGATCTCTCCTGCATTTTATCCTCCCAGATCCCAGCCCTGCGCTCTGATCCAGCAGCTAAGGGTTCAGTCGAGCAGATGGAGGGAGGATGCAAAAGGCCACGAAAGCCAGTCTGAACAACGCCCAGCGTGGCCTCAAACCTTATCAGAAGTGACTTCAGAGCCATAAATCATTCAACAAGAGGCCTGTGTGTTCCTGCAGTGCTCCTGCCAACTCACGGCACCTCCAAGCCATTTCTGAAGCAAGTCAAATGGTATTTGGAAACAGGGGACAGAAATGATTTCCCCATACTGGAAACAGTATTGGGTGAGAAGCTGGAGAGGGTCACCCGAATCGCTCTCCTAGTCGGTTGAGGGGCCCCTTGCTACAGCTTCCCTCTCCTGGGAGACCCTGGGTCAGGATCCCACCCTCTCTGGGCCCTTTTATCAGCCACAGCTGTCCTTAGGAGAGCCGTCAGCTTGGAAGCTCTGGGGATTTGCAAGAGTTCTTGAGATAGCTTCCCCTCTGTTCTGTTCTGGCAGTTCCTCTCCTACGGACATAGAAAACGCTTCCCAGTCCCCCTGGTTCCCAGAGTTCTGTGCAGAAGGAAAAAGGCAGACCAAATATTCCCCAAGGCTGCAGTCCTCTTCATTTTACATCACCTGCTGGCCTTCCAAGAAAGCTTTGGATAAGGTCTCTCTCCAAAGTGAAAGTCCTTTCTACAAAGGTCCTCTTATGGATTAAGAGCTGGTTAAATGGTAGGTAGCAAAGAGCTGGAATCAATGGACAAGCTTGTAGTGGAAGGAAGTGAGCATTGGGGTCATTTCTTCATTGTTGGTTTGAGCAGTGTCATGGAAGAAGGAGGAGGAGAAGGAGGAGGAGGAGGAGGAGGAAGGGAAGGAGGAGGAAAAGGAGAAGGAGGAGGAGAAGGAGGAAGGGAAGGAGGAAGAGGAAAAGGAGGAGGAGGAAGAGGAGGAAAAGAAGGAGGACGAGGAGGAGGAGGAAAAGGATGAGAAGGAGGAGGGGAAGAAGGAGGAGGATGAAAAGGAGGAGGAGGAAGAGGAGAAAAAGGAGGAGGAGGAAGAGGAGGAAAAGGAGGAGGAGGAAGAGGAGGAAGAGGGGAAGGAGGAGGAGAAGGAGAAGGATGAGAAGGAGGAGGAAGGGAAGGAGGAAGAGGAGGAAAGGGAGGAGAAGAGCAGGAGGAAAAGGAGGAGATGAAGGAGGAGGAGAAAGATAAGAGTTGGACTTATACCCTGCCCTTCATTCAGAGTCTCAGAGCAGCTTACAATCACCTTCCCTTCCTCATTCCACAACAGACCTCCTGTGAGATAAGTAGGGCTGAGAGAGTTCTGTGACAGACCCATGCTCATCCAGTGGGCTGCACATGGAGAAGTGAGGAGTCAAACCTGGTTCTCCCAGATTAGAGTCTGCTACTCTTAACTATGACGCCAAACTGTGTGCCATTTCTAATGCCATTGTTTCATTTGCAAAGGCCTCAGCCGTACTTAACCTATTTTCCATTCGTGGCAGTGTGGTGGACTGAAGCCAAAACAAGTTCTGAGCAGGCAGGTTAGTCTTGATTCAGACAAAAAAAGTTCAACCCAGTTTGGAGGTTTTTCATACGGATGGGTGCAACCTCTTGGACCCAATTTCCTCACGTGACATCTTTTGAGCCGGCATGTGCAGTACCACCTTCTGGCCATCAGCGGCGCCTGAGCCCAGTGAACAGGCCAGTGGCTCCCTCTTCTGGTGAACTGCCATGGTGCAACCACACATTGCTAGAATCCCCAATTGAGGATTTCCATCCCTGTGAATTTCTCTTCTCGCAATCTCAGGGGTGAACAGCGCAAGACCAAAGCCTCGTGAGACTTTAGTTTTGAGTGTAGGGGCACAGCCACTTCAGATAGATTAGCAAACCAATGAATACAAAGAGACATGTGCAACAATTTTAAGGGAACGCATACGCTCAAAGAATTCCAAGTTCTGACCCATCAGAGTTTTAATTCACAATCAAACACAATCCTCCTTTCTTGGTTTTGGGGTAGGAACCAAAGCAATGACTCTTAAGAACATAAGAGAAGCCATGTTGGATCAGACCAAAGGCCCATCCAGTCCAACACTCTGTGTCACATAAGAACATAAGAGAAGCCCTGTTGGATCAGGCCAATGGCCCATCCAGTCCAACACTCTATGTCACATAAGAACATAAGAGAAGCCCTGTTGGATCAGGCCAATGGCCCATCCAGTCCAACACTCTGTGTCACATAAGAACATAAGAGAAGCCATGTTGGATCAGACCAATGGCCCATCCAGTCCAACACTCTGTGTCACATAAGAACAGAAGAGAAGCCCTGTTGGATCAGGCCAATGGCCCATCCAGTCCAACACTCTGTGTCACACAGTAGCCAAAAATACCAGGTGCCATCAGGAGGTCCACCAGTGGGGCCAGGGCATCCGAAGCCCTCACCCTGTTGCCCATCCCAAGCACCAAGAATACAGAGCATCACTGTCCCAGACAGAGAGTTCCAACAATATGCTGTGGCTAATAGCCACTGATGGACCTCTGCTCCAAATCTCCTCTTGACGCTGTCTATGCTTGTAGCCGCCACCACCTTCTGTGGCAGTGAATTCCATGTATTAATCACCCTTTGGGTGAAGGACTTCCTTTTATCCATTTTAACCCAGCTGCTCAGCAATTTCATGGAGTGCCCACGAGTTCTCGTATTGTGAGAAAGGGAGAAAAGAACTTCTTTCTCTACCTTCTCTATCCCAGGCATAACCTTGCGAACCTCAGTCATGTCACCCCTCAGTCGACGTTTCTCCAACTTCTGAAAGTTCCTCTCCTGCCCCCAATTTAGTTAGTTTTGAAGGTGCTCCTGTATTCTTGTTCTTTTCTGCAGCTACAAAAACCTCAGGGCTTTTTTTTTAAGCAGGAACACTGTTCCGATGGGCTTGGCACCAGGGAGTGTGGCCTAATATGCAAATGAGTTCCTGCTGGGCTTTTTCTACAAAAAAAGTCCTGAACAAACTAATATGGCATGACCCATATTGATCTTAAAAAAAAACCCTTGTGGGGCATTATTTGGGGGGGGAGGAGGGGGGGAAGTCCCTACATTAGCACCAAGCTCAAAAATGAGGAACACGTCAAGGAAGTAAAATATTTCTGAACCAGTTGCCACAGCAACTCCTTGACAACGAGAGACACATTGCAGCTACTGAAGAACCACACAGATTGTGGGAACACATCATTACCGGACAATGAATTGACGGGTCAGCAATTTTAAAGTCTATATAGGGCCAGTGGCAACGCTGTGGGATTGATTTATGCTGATGTATGGGTCTGATTTTTTTTTTTTTTGTAGTAAATGTAGCATCTTAAAGTTGAAGAGATTTCTCAAAAATAAAGCCCATAGGTGTGATTTGCCACAACTATAGTGGTTAGGGACTCTAGCAGGGGTGTATGTCTAAATGGTAGATTGTTGTTAGCCGCCCTGAGCCTGCCTAGGCGGGGAGGGCGGGATATAAATAAAAAATGTATGTTATTATTATTTATTTAATAGTTTTGAACAGGGCATGGGCCTCTTGACATGCCACATTTCTAACGATGCACACTCTTGCTCAGTGATAGTCCGAACAGACACCCATGAAACCCATGAAAGCATCTTCCCAGTCTTTTGCAAACTCAAACACCTCCAGGCAGGGACAATCAGAAGGTCCACCAGTGGGGCTAGAACTCCAGAAGCCCTCCCACTATGCCCCCCCAAGCGCCAAAAAGACAGACCATCATTGTCCCAGACATAAGAGAAGCCATGCTGGATCAGGCCAATGGACCCTCCAGTCCAACACTCTGTGTCACATAAGAACATAAGAGAAGCCATGTTGGATCAGGCCAGTGGCCCCTCCAGTCCAACACTCTGTGTCACAAAAGAACATAAGAGAAGCCATGTTGGATCAGGCCAGTGGCCCCTCCAGTCCAACACTCTGTGTCACATAAGAGAAGCCCTGTTGGATCAGGCCAATGGCCCATCCAGTCCAACACTCTGTGTCACATAAGAACATCAGAGAAGCCCTGCTGGATCAGGCCAATGGACCCTCCAGCCCAACACTCTGTGTCACATAAGAACATAAGAGAAGCCCTGTTGGATCAGGCCAATGGACCCTCCCGTCCAACACTCTGTGTCACACAGTGGCCAAAACCCTGCTGTTATCAAGAGGTCCACCAGCAGGGGCAGAACTCCAGAAGCCCCCCTCCTACTTTTGCCCCCAAGCACCAAGAATACAAAGCATCACTGACCTAGACATAAGAACATAAGAGAAACCATGTTGGATCGCTCCAGTGGCTCCTCCAGGCCAACACTCTGTGTCATGCAGTGGCCAAAACCCCCAGTGCCATCAGGAGGTCCACCAGCAAGGCCAGAACTGCAGAAGCCCTCTCACTCTTGCCTACTAAGCACCAAGAAGACAGAGCATCACTGACCCAGACAAGAAAACATCAGAGGATCCATGTTAGAACAGGCCAGTGGCCAACATTCTATGTCACACAGTGGTCAAAAAACCAGGCGCCATCAGGTGGTCCATCAGTGGGGCCAAGACACTAGAAGCCCTCCCACAGTTGCCCCCCAAGCACCAAGAACAGAGACAGCATGTACCATCTACACCAGGGGTGTCAAACATGTGGCCCAGAGGCCGAATCAAGCCCCCGGAGGGCTCCTATCAGGCCCCCAAGCAACTGGCTGTCATCTTCTTCCTTCTCTCCCTCTCTTGCTTCCTTCTGCATCACAGCTTGCTTTGCAAGGCTTGCTCAACCGCACAGGAGCCACAGAGCAAAGTCTTTATTTTCTCCATTGGCTGAGGCTTCTCCCTTGGGAAGGGGGGGGAGGCTGAACTTGTTTTTCCAGGCTGTCTCAATCAAACAGCAGAGCTACTGAGCCATGTCTGTCTTCCTTCTATTGGCTGAGGCTCCTCCCCCTCCTGGTCCCCTGGGGAAGGAAGGAAAGAGCCAGAGCTTCCTTTGCCCAGTTCCCTGGATCCCATGGGAGAAATACAAAGAAAGCACCTTTAAGACCAAAGAGTGCTAAAATTTTAAGCATGTTTTAAGTTTTTAATATATATATATATTTAGTTGTGTTTGTGTCCTTTATAAAGTTTATATCTCTGCTACCTAATCTTAAATATGTACACACATGGCCAGCTCGACATCACCCAGCCCAACAAGGTCTCATTTATGTCTGATCCGGCCCTCACAACAAATGAGTGACACCCCTGACCTACACCTTGTGGCTGATACCCACGGATGGACTTCTGCTGCATTGGTTCATCCAGTTCCTTCTTGATAAGAAAGGGGGGAAAGTGCACTCAGGGGATGCGCAGTGGTGGTGCTCCTGAGAGCCACAGTTGTCTGCACAGCTGGAGTGCTCTCTGGGGAACGGCTGCGAACGTGGCACAGGAGTGGGACCTTGTGTGTGAGGGGTACATGTGACTGCAAGCTGGATTAGGGGACTCCCCCCCCCGACTTAGTTTGCATCGCATCTTCCACGGAGCTAGTCCCTCAGAGGCAAAATCTTCAAGCACGCATCAGAAGGAGTCAGTTTGGTGCAGTGGTTAGGAGTGCAGGCTCTAATCTGAGAGCCGGTGTGGTTAAATCAAGAGCAAGGACTCTTATCTGAGAGAACTGGGCTTGCTTCCCCTCTCCTCCTCTGCAGGCAGCTGCTGGGTGACCTTGAGTCAGTCACGGTTCTTGAAAGATCTGCTCTCTCAAGAGCAGTTCTCTCAGAGCTCTCTCAGCCCCACCTGCATAACAGAGTGTCTGTCGTGAGGAGGGGTAGGGAAAAGAGATTGTAAGCCGCTCTGGGACTTCCAGTGAAGGGCAGGATAATAATCCAATTTCTTCTTCTTCTTCATGCAAAATTGGTCAAGGTTTAGTTCCCTTCACTTACACCCCCTTTCCATGTAAAAACAACCCCCAACCTCTGCTCAAAAGAGGAACATAAGAGAAGCCATGTTAGATCAGGCCAATGGCCCATCCAGTCCAACATTCTGTGTCACGCATAAGAACATAAGAGAAGCCATGTTAGATCAGGCCAATGGCCCATCCAGTCCAACATTCTGTGTCACGCATAAGAACATAAGAGAAGCCATGTTAGATCAGGCCAATGGCCCATCCAGTCCAACATTCTGTGTCACACAGCGGCCAAATATATACACACACACACACACACACACACACACACACTATGGCTAATAGCCACTGATGGACCTCTGCTCCATATTTTTATCTAACCCCTTCTTGAAGGTGGCTATGCTTGTGGACGCCACCACCTCCTGTGACAGTGAATTCCACATGTTAATCACCCTTTGGGTGAAGAAGGAATAATGTGCAAATTGAAGTTTTAATTGCATACAAAGCAGAGACCATTTCTCCTATTTGCTGGCAATTTCACATGGGGAGAACTGAATCTCAATTTGATTGGGGAGGGGGCTTAGCCAGAAATTCATTTCCCTTGAAATTAATGGGAATAAATAATATTCTAGAAAATGGACACCAGTGACAACTAGAATTAAGAATAGAGATAACTAAAATGAACCAACACTGAGTACCTTTTTGGGCAGATCGCGCTGACGTTTCTGGAGGTGCCACCAAAAACATCAGCAGGAGGTCTGACTAGACCTTCGAGTACCTTCACAGAATGAGGATTGGAAAGCAATTCAGTCTAACTCAATGGGAGGCAGCATGGTGTAGTAGTTAGAGTGTTAGACTAGGATCTGGGAAACCCAGGTTCAAATCCCCACTGTGCCATGGAAACTTGATAGATGACCTTGGGGTCACGATTCTCTCTCAGCCTAAACTTCCTTGCAGGGTTCTCTTCAGGATCATATGAAGAAAGGGAGAAGGAGGTAAGTGGCTTGGGCCCCCATTGGGGCAAAAAGTGGGGTGCTAGTAAAATGAACAAACAAACTGCAGGAAGGAGGAGGAGGAGGAGGGAGGAGGAAGAAGAACAAGAAGAACAAGAATTTATACCCCACCCTACACTCTGAATCTCAGAGTGGCTCACAATCTCCTTCCCGTTCCCCTCCACAACAGACACCCTGGGAGGTAGGGGGGCTAAGAGCTCTCCCAGAAGCTGCCCTTTCAAGGACAACTCCTACCAGAGCTATACCTGGCCCAAAGCCATTCCAGCAGCTGCAAGGGAGGAGTGCGGAATCAAACCTGGTTCTCCCAGATAAGAGAGCTCTGGCTGACCCAAGGCCATTCCAGCAGCTGCAAGTGAAAGAGTGGAGCAGCAAACCCGGTTCTCCCAGATAAGAGAGCTCTGGCTGACCCAAGGCCATTCCAGCAGCTGCAAGCGGAGGAGGGGGGAATAAAATCCGATTCTCCCAGAAGAGAGAGCTCTGGCTGACCCAAAGCCATTCCAGCAGCTGCAAGTGGAGGAGTGAGGAATCAAACCCGGTTCTTCCAGATAAGAGAGCTCTGGCTGACCCAAGGCCATTCCAGCAGCTGCAAGTGGAGGAGTGGGGAATCCAACCCGGTTCTCCCAGATAAGAGAGCTCTGGCTGACCCAAGGCCATTCCAGCAGCTGCAAGTGGAGGAGTGGGGAATCAAACCTGGTTCTCCCAGATAAGAGAGCTCTGGCTGACCCAAGGCCATTCCAGCAGGTGCAAGTGGAGGAGTGGGGAATCAAACCTGGTTCTCCCAGATAAGAGAGCTCTGGCTGACCCAAGGCCATTCCAGCAGCTGCAAGTGGAGGAGTGGGGAATCAAACCTGGTTCTCCCAGATAAGAGAGCTCTGGCTGACCCAAGGCCAATCCAGCAGCTGCGAGTGGAGGAGTGGGGAATCCAACCCGGTTCTCCCAGATAAGAGAGCTCTGGCTGACCCAAGGCCATTCCAGCAGCTGCAAGTGGAGGAGTGGGGAATCAAACCTGGTTCTCCCAGATAAGAGAGCTCTGGCTGACCCAAGGCCATTCCAGCAGGTGCAAGTGGAGGAGTGGGGAATCAAACCTGGTTCTCCCAGATAAGAGAGCTCTGGCTGACCCAAGGCCATTCCAGCAGCTGCAAGTGGAGGAGTGGGGAATCAAACCTGGTTCTCCCAGATAAGAGTCCGCGCACTTCACCACTACACCAAACTGGCTCTCTTGCCTCAGAAACCCTGCAGGGTGATGATCAGTTGGTCATGACAACCAGCACTTTCCATCATCACTGCACACTGACCCTTCCCTGACTAGGAAGCTTATTGCTCCCTTCTTAGCTGAAGACTACAGTTTGCAATCTGCCTATCAGAAGCCAAACTAGGACATCAAAAGGACCTTGGATTCCAGATAATTGACTGACCTGTGGTGCACATTAAGAACATCAGAGAAGCCCTGTTGGATCAGGCCAGTGGCCCCTCCATTCCAACACTCTGTGTCACATAAGAACATAAGAGAAGCCCTGTTGGATCAGGCCAATGGCCCCTCCATTCCAACACTCTGTGTCACATAAGAACATAAGAGAAGCCCTGTTGGATCAGGCCAATGGCCCCTCCAGTCCAACACTCTGTGTCACATAAGAACATAAGAGAAGCAATGTTGGATCAGGCCAGTGGCCCATCCAGTCCAACACTCTGTGTCACATAAGAACATAAGAGAAGCCCTGTTGGATCAGGCCAGTGGCCCCTCCATTCCAACACTCTGTGTCACATAAGAACATAAGAGAAGCCCTGTTGGATCAGGCCAGTGGCCCCTCCATTCCAACACTCTGTGTCACATAAGAACATAAGAGAAGCCCTGTTGGATCAGGCCAATGGCCCCTCCATTCCAACACTCTGTGTCACATAAGAACATAAGAGAAGCCCTGTTGGATCAGGCCACTGGCCCCTCCATTCCAACACTCTGTGTCACATAAGAACATAAGAGAAGCCCTGTTGGATCAGGCCACTGGCCCCTCCAGTCCAACACTCTGTGTCACATAAGAACATAAGAGAAGCAATGTTGGATCAGGCCAGTGGCCCATCCAGTCCAACACTCTGTGTCACAGAAGAACATAAGAGAAGCCCTGTTGGATCAGGCCAGTGGCCCATCCAGTCCAACACTCTGTGTCACATAAGAACATAAGAGAAGCCCTGTTGGATCAGGCCAGTGGCCCATCCAGTCCAACACTCTGTGTCACATAAGAACATAAGAGAAGCCCTGTTGGATCAGGCCAGTGGCCCATCCAGTCCAACACTCTGTGTCACATAAGAACATAAGAGAAGCCCTGTTGGATCAGGCCAGTGGCCCATCCAGTCCAAGACTCTGTGTCACATAAGAACATAAGAGAAGCCCTGCTGGATCAGGCCAGTGGCCCATCCAGTCCAACACTCTGTGTCACATAAGAACATAAGAGAAGCCCTGTTGGATCAGGCCAGTGGCCCATCCAGTCCAACACTCTGTGTCACAGAAGAACATAAGAGAAGCCCTGTTGGATCAGGCCAGTGGCCCATCCAGTCCAACACTCTGTGTCACATAAGAACATAAGAGAAGCCCTGTTGGATCAGGCCAGTGGCCCATCCAGTCCAACACTCTGTGTCACATAAGAACATAAGAGAAGCCCTGTTGGATCAGGCCAGTGGCCCATCCAGTCCAACACTCTGTGTCACATAAGAACATAAGAGAAGCCCTGTTGGATCAGGCCAGTGGCCCATCCAGTCCAAGACTCTGTGTCACATAAGAACATAAGAGAAGCCCTGCTGGATCAGGCCAGTGGCCCATCCAGTCCAACACTCTGTGTCACATAAGAACATAAGAGAAGCCCTGTTGGATCAGGCTAGTGGCCCATCCAGTCCAACACTCTGTGTCACATAAGAACATAAGAGAAGCCCTGTTGGATCAGGCCAGTGGCCCATCCAGTCCAACACTCTGTGTCACATAAGAACATAAGAGAAGCCCTGTTGGATCAGGCCAGTGGCCCATCCAGTCCAAGACTCTGTGTCACATAAGAACATAAGAGAAGCCCTGCTGGATCAGGCCAGTGGCCCATCCAGTCCAACACTCTGTGTCACATAAGAACATAAGAGAAGCCATGTTGGATCAGGCCAGTGGCCCATCCAGTCCAACACTCTGTGTCACATAAGAACATAAGAGAAGCCCTGTTAGATCAGGCCAATAGCCCATCCAGTCCAACACTCTGTGTCACATAAGAACATAAGAGAAGCCCTGTTGGATCAGGCCAATGGCCCGTCCAGTCCAACACTCTGTGTCACACAGTGGCCAAAAAACCAGGTGCCTTCAGGAGGTCCACCAGTGGGGCCAGGACACTAGAAGCCCTCCCACTGTGCCCCCCCCCCAAGCACCAAGAACACAGAGCATCACTGCCCCAGACAGAAAGTTTCAACAAATACGCTGTGGCTAATAAATAAGAATTGCTGCTTCCATTCCCGTTTTGTCTGATGAAGTCTGCTTAAGAGCATACGAAAGCTTACATTTTGAATAAAACTTAGTTGGTCTTAAAGGTGCACTTGTCTACTGCTTTGTTCTATTGCTGTGGCGAAGAGCCACTGATGGACCTCTGCTCCACACGTTGATCCAATCCCCTCTTGAAGCCGCCTATGCTTCCAGCCGCCACCACTTCCTGTGGCAGTGAATTCCACGTGTTAATCCCCCTTTGGGTGAAGAAGGACTACCTTTTACCAGTTCTAACCCGACTGCTCAGCAATTTCATGGAGTGCCCACGAGTTCTCGTATTGTGAGAAAGGGAGAAAAGGACTTCTTTCTCTACCTTCTCTATCCTGTGCATGATCTTATAAACTTCTATCACGTCACCCCTCAGTCGATGTTTCTCCATTTAACCTTTCTTCATAGGGAAAGTGTCACCCGGATCCGCTCATGTCATGTGACCTGTGTCCCAGGATCAGCTCATGTCATGTGATGCATCTAAACTGGCTCCGTTTTGCGATGCTCTTGCTGGGCCCAAGGACTGAGCTAAGGAAGCAGCAAGGATCCCTGCACCCTTAATGACCCTCAGCTCCTCCTGCAAGCAAATGAGACCCTTGTCCCTTCCAAAGAGGGTGACCTGGCCCTGCCATCCCTTGGAAACAGCCGTAGGGACGCTTGGAAGGAAGCTGATCCCGCTGCCTTCGCCTGATGGCAAAGACAAGAGGCAAGGGGGGGGGGGAGCTGCCTCTCCTCTTCCTCTTCCTCCTCCTTCTCCTTCTCCCAGGCCCCAGCAAGCCAAGAGCCAGCCAAACTCAGCAGCCCTGCCCAGTGCTGGCGTGTGGCAGCCAACTGACGGTGACCCTACAGGGCTTTCAAGGCAAGAGACGTTCAGAGGTGGTTTGCTATTGCTTGCCTCTGCGTAGCAACCCTGGACTTCCTCGGAGGTCTCCCATCCAAGGACTAAACAGGGCTGACCTTGCTTGGCTTCTTAGATCTAACAAGGTCAGGGTAGCTTGGGCAATCCAGGCCAAGGCAAGAGGTGAACAGAGGTGGCTCAGGGTTCAGGGTGGTGAGAACCGGAGAGGATTGTGAGGCACTCCAGAGGGATCTGTTGAGGCTGGGTGAGTGGGCGTCAACGTGGCAGATGCGGTTCAATGTGGCCAAGTGCAAAGTAATGCACATTGGGGCCAAAAATCCCAGCTACAAATACAAGTTGATGGGGTGTGAACTGGCAGAGACAGACCAAGAGAGAGATCTTGGGGTTGTGGTAGATAACTCACTGAAAATGCCAAGACAGTGTGCGTTTGCAATAAAAAAGGCCAACACCATGCTGGGAATTATTAGGAAGGGAATTGAAAACAAATCAGCCAGTATCATAATGCCCCTGTATAAATCGATGGTGCGGTCTCATTTGGAGTACTGTGTGCAGTTCTGGTCGCCGCACCTCAAAAAGGATATTATAGCATTGGAGAAAGTCCAGAGAAGGGCAACTAGAATGATTAAAGGGCTGGAACACTTTCCCTATGAAGAAAGGTTGAAACGCTTAGGTCTCTTTAGCTTGGAGAAATGTCGACTGAGGGGTGACATGATAGAGGTTGACAAGATTATGCATGGGATGGAGAAAATAGAGAAAGAAGTACTTTTCTCCCTTTCTCACAATACAAGAACTCGTGGGCATTCGATGAAATTGCTGAGCAGCCAGGTTAAAACGGATAAAAGGAAGTACTTCTTCACCCAAAGGATGATTAACATGTGGAATTCACTGCCACAGGAGGTGGTGGCGGCCACAAGCATAGCCACCTTCAAGAGGGGTTTAGATAAAAATATGGAGCAGAGGTCCATCAGTGGCTATTAGCCACAGTGTGTGTGTGTCTGTGTAAATAATTTTTTTTTTTTGCCACTGTGTGGCACAGAGTGTTGGACTGGATGGGCCATTGGCCTGATCCAACAGGGCTCCTCTTATGTTCTTCTGTGACACAGAGTGTTGGACTGGATGGGCCATTGGCCTGATCCAGCAGGGCTTCTCTTATGTTCTTCTGTGACACAGAGTGTTGGACTGGATGGGCCACTGGCCTGATCCAACAGGGCTTCTCTTATGTTCTTATGTGACACAGAGTGTTGGACTGGAGGGGCCATTGGCCTGATCCAACATGGCTTCTCTTATGTTCTTCTGTGACACAGAGTGTTGGAATGGATGGGCCACTGGCCTGATCCAACAGGGCTTCTCTTATGTTCTTATGTGACACAGAGTGTTGGACTGGATGGACCACTGGCCTGATCCAACAGGGCTTCTCTTATGTTCTTATGTGACACAGAGTGTTGGACTGGATGGGCCATTGGCCTGATCCAACATGGCTTCTCTTATGTTCTTATGTGACACAGAGTGCTGGACTGGATGGGCCACTGGCCTGATCCAACAGGGCTTCTCTGATGTTCTTATGTGACACAGAGTGTTGGACTGGATGGGCCATTGGCCTGATCCAACATGGCTTCTCTTGTGTTCTTACGTGGCTTGCGCTTGCCTGCCTCTGCATAGCAACTACCTTGACCTCTCTGGTGGTCTCCCATCCAAGTATTAACCAGACTGACCCTGCTTAGCGTCTGAGATCAGCTTAGCTTGGGCAATCTAGGTCAAGGCAAGAGATGAAACCAGGTGGTTTGCTGTTGCCTGCCTCTGCATAACAACCCCAGACTTTCTTGGTGGTCTCCCATCCAAGTAGGGACCAGGGCTGACCCTGCTGAGCTTCTGGGATCTGACAAGATCAGGCTAGCTTGGGCAATCCAGGTCAGGACAAGATAAGGACAGAGGTAGATTGCTCTTGCCTGCCTCTGTGGAGCCACCCTGGCCTTCCTTGGTGGTCTCCTATCATGTACTAACCAAACTAGGGCTGACCCTGCTTAACTTCTGAGAGTGGACAAGATCAAAGCAAGAGGTGGACAGCGGTAGTTTACCATTGCCTGCCTCTGCATAGAAACCCTGGGCTTCCATGGGGGTCCCCCAACAACTACTAGCTGTGGCTGACCCTGCTTAGCTTCTGGGATCTGACAAGGTCAGGCTAGCTTGGGCAATCCAGGTCAGGACAAGATAAGGACAGAGGTAGTTTGCTCTTGCCTGCCTCTGTGGAGCAACCCTGGGATTCCTTAGTGGTCTCCTCTCCCAACAACTACTAACTGTGGCCGATCCTGCTTAGCTTCTGAGATGTGAGGCGGGAGAGCAAGCCTGGAGTGGCCTCTGACCAGGGCCTGCAGCCCTTTCGGTGCCCCCAGACCACTGTCCAGGCAAGCAAGATCCTGGGAAGTCCAAGAGTGCGGCCAACCCAGCAGTCTTCGAGCAGTTAAGAACATAAGAGAAGCCATGTTAGATCAGGCCAATGGCCCATCCAGTCCAACACTCTGTGTCACATAAGAACGTAAGAGAAGCCATGTTGGATCAGGCCAATGGCCCATCCAGTCCAACACTCTGTGTCACAGAAGAACAGAAGAGAAGCCATGTTGGATCAGGCCAGTGGCCCATCCAGTCCAACACTCTGTGTCACATAAGAACAGAAGAGAAGCCCTGTTGGATCAGGCCAATGGCCCCTCCAGTCCAACACTCTGTGTCACAGAAGAACATAAGAGAAGCCCTGTTGGATCAGGCCAGTGGCCCATCCAGTCCAACACTCTGTGTCACAGAAGAACATAAGAGAAGCCCTGTTGGATCAGGCCAATGGCCCATCCAGTCCAACACTCTGTGTCACAGAAGAACAGAAGAGAAGCCATGTTGGATCAGGCCAGTGGCCCATCCAGTCCAACACTCTGTGTCACAGAAGAACATAAGAGAAGCCATGTTGGATCAGGCCAATGGCCCATCCAGTCCAACACTCTGTGTCACAGAAGAACATAAGAGAAGCCCTGTTGGATCAGGCCAATGGCCCATCCAGTCCAACACTCTGTGTCACAGAAGAACATAAGAGAAGCCCTGTTGGATCAGGCCAGTAGCCCATCCAGTCCAACACTCTGTGTCACATAAGAACATAAGAGAAGCCCTGTTGGATCAGGCCAATGGCCCCTCCATTCCAACACTGTGTGTCACATAAGAACATAAGAGAAGCCATGTTGGATCAGGCCAGTGGCCCATCCAATCCAATACTCTGTGTCACATAAGAACAGAAGAGAAGCCCTGTTGGATCAGGCCAATGGCCCATCCAGTCCAACACTCTGTGTCACAGAAGAACATAAGAGAAGCCCTGTTGGATCAGGCCAGTGGCCCATCCAGTCCAACACTCTGTGTCACATAAGAACATAAGAGAAGCCCTGTTGGATCAGGCCAATGGCCCCTCCAGTCCAACACTCTGTGTCACATAAGAACATAAGAGAAGCCCTGTTGGATCAGGCCAGTGGCCCATCCAATCCAATACTCTGTGTCACATAAGAACAGAAGAGAAGCCCTGTTGGATCAGGCCAATGGCCCCTCCAGTCCAACACTCTGTGTCACATAAGAACATAAGAGAAGCCATGTTGGATCAGGCCAGTGGCCCATTCAGTCCAACACTCTGTGTCACATAAGAACATAAGAGAAGCCATGTTGGATCAGGCCAGTGGCCCATTCAGTCCAACACTGTGTCACATAAGCCCTGTTGGATCAGGCCAATGGCCCCTCCAGTCCAACACTGTGTGTCACATAAGAGAAGCCCTGTTGGATCAGGCCAATGGCCCCTCCAGTCCAACACTGTGTGTCACATAAGAACATAAGAGAAGCCCTGTTGGATCAGGCCAATGGCCCCTCCAGTCCAACACTGTGTGTCACATAAGAACAGAAGAGAAGCCCTGTTGGATCAGGCCAGTGGCCCATCCAATCCAACACTCTGTGTCACATAAGAACAGAAGAGAAGCCCTGTTGGATCAGGCCAATGGCCCCTCCAGTCCAACACTCTGTGTCACATAAGAACAGAAGAGAAGCCCTGTTGGATCAGGCCAATGGCCCCTCCAGTCCAACACTCTGTGTCACAGAAGAACATAAGAGAAGCCCTGTTGGATCAGGCCAGTGGCCCATTCAGTCCAACACTGTGTCACATAAGAACATAAGAGAAGCCCTGTTGGATCAGGCCAATGGCCCATCCAGTCCAACACTCTGTGTCACACAGTGGCCAATATATATATATATATATATATATATATATATATATATATATATATATATATATATATATATATATATATATATATATATATACACACACACACACACACACACACACACACTGTGGCTAATAGCCACTGATGGACCTCTGCTCCATATTTTTATCTAACCCCCTCTTGAAGGTTGCTATACTTGTGGCTGCCACCACCCCCTGTGGCAGTGAATTCCACATGTTAATCACCCTTTGGGTGAAGAAGTACTTCCTTTTATCCGTTTTAACCTGTCTGCTCAGCAATTTCATCGAATGCCCACGAGTTCTTGTATTGTGAGAAAGGGAGAAAAGTACTTTTTTCTCTACTTTCTCCATCCCATGCATAATCTTGTAAACCTCTTATCATGCCGCCACCCCCCCCCCCCCCAGTTAAGTTCCGCTCTGGTCTTCACTGCAAGCCCGATTGTCCCCAAACTGACATTCTACACGAGAATGAGAAAGTCAGAGCAACCAACTCTATGGCTCTGGGATTCCATGAGTTTAATGTAGAATGTCAGCTTGGGGCAGGGCTAAACCAGGATTCGACGTCTCGTGTGAAATTGGTCCGCCGGGGAAAGAACCCGCAGGGAATGTTAATCTTGAAGCGAGTTCAAGCTTTTGCAGCGACTTTGCAGAGCCCGCGCAGATTTTACACAAACAACAACGACCAAAAAACCCCCTGCAACTTGATCTGTTTTGTGCCACACGTCGGAGGAAGGGAATCTCCCCCGGGGGCCGGGCCATTTCTTCCCGCAGTGCCCCGGGGACTGACAGGAAGAAAAGTTCGAGCCCCGCTCGGCGCGGCGCACGGCTGAGCGGGATGCAAAACACACGGCGCTCGACTGGCCACGTGGAAGGCGCATTATACCCAGAGTTCCCTCCCGAAGCCACACCTCGCCTGGCTCGGGCCCCTTCCCACTGTTGCCGGGGGGGGGGGGGGTTGATTTCGGAAGAGGCCCACTTCAACTTCCCCCGAGCGATTCTTTGGTTGCAAGAAGCATCCCCTTCTCTTTGCAAAGTTCACAAGCCTATGTGGTTGGTCCCAGAAAAACGTTTCCTTTCTTGCGTTCCGAAGGCTCTAAGGGGAGGAAGCCGCGGTCCCGGTCCGCTCCTGTGCTGGAACCGGGGCTGAGAAAGCCGTCGAGCGCAATTGCAGCGAAACCCCCCGTCTCTTTCCCAGCAGAAACGCTTGCAGGGGGAGCCGACTTTCTCGACTCGCAGAAACGAGGCCAATGAAAAGTAGACGTTTCGCTCTCCCCCCCCCCCCCCCGTCCTGTAACTCAATCCGCGGCTTCCAGCTCCGCATCGAACCAGATGTGGGGAGGGGGGGGAGCAGGCAGACAGCAGCTCCCAGCCACGGGAGCCGGCACGGCTGATGCCCGCCGGGGAACCCGTCTTTGGAAAGCCCCCCGCGAGAAACCCGCCCCTGCTTGCCCCCCAAAAGTGAAACGAAGAGTTGGAAGGGGGGGTCAGAAAGAGAAGAATTTATTTCCCTCCTGCAGCCCCCGCCCCCCCCCCCCCACCGGGTCGCAAGCTCGCCCGGCTTCCCACGTTCCCCCCAGAAGACGCGCGGTGCGCCTTTGGCGAGAGAGAAGCGGCCAGCCCTCTCCAAAAAGAGAAGCGGCGCCCCTTCTTCGCCCGCGCCCGGCTGCTTACCTGCCAAGAGGCACAGCGCCCACCAGGCTGCGGCCAGCCCTGGGGAGAAGTCCATGGGAGCGCCCGAGGAGGGTCCCGGGGGCGGCCGGCCCCAACCCTCGGCCGCAGGCGCCGCGCCAGACCGGTAGCCCAACTTTGCGCAAAGCTCCGCGCCTCTCCCCCAGTCGCTTCTCCCGGCTCCCTGACAGCCGCGGCTCCTGGAGGAGAGGAAGTGGGAGGGGAAGAAGGAGCCGGGGGGAGGTCCGGCCCAGCCGAGACACCCTTTAGGGGACACCTCGCCAGCCGGGCGCCCCTCCGCCCCTCTCCTGCAGGCGGCCGCCGCGTTCCCCAAGCTGGGGTTTGCTCGCCGGTTTGGAGCTGGCGGAGAAAAGGCGATGGCAAAAGCCCCAACTGCAGGGCGAGGGGGGAGCGGATGTGGAAGCCCCTTGGCTCCCGCCGAGCTTTGCCCAGAGACCCTCTCCTCTCCGCCCTGCTGCTATTGAAGTGGAACCTCCAGGCTGAAAGGAAGTCTACCTCTGAATATGCAGAAAGCTGGGGGGCCCGCAGGGCTGTGGGTGGAACAGAGTCCCGTTGAAGAACAACCAAGCGGACTTCTGGGCAGTGTTCCCTCTCAGTTGGAGTCAGTGTGAGCTCGCTCACAGTTTTTTTAGCCTCCAGCTCACACACTTGTGTCTTAGCTCAGGAAGGATGACCCCAGAGCAGGCTCGTTTACGCAGGAGCTCACAAAGTAAAACTTTTGCTCACAAGACTCTGCAGCTTAGAGGGAACATGGGGCGGTAGCCAATGTTCTCTCTAGCTCTGCAGCTAGCTCACAGTTTTTTTAGCCTGCAGCTCACACCTTTTTGTCTCAGCTCTGGAAGGATGACCCCAGAGCACACTCATTGAGGCAGGCAACTCACAGCTTTCGTGCCAGTAGTGCACAAAGTAGAATTTTTGCTCACAGGGCTCCGCAGCTTAGAGGGACTCTTGCTGCCGGGTAGAAGCCTTCCTGTGGATGCAACTTGGTTGGTCTTCCAGATGCCGCTAGACTTCTATTGAGCTGGAGACGGCTGCGGGGGGTTGAACCTGGGACTTCCTGCATGTCGAGCAGATGCTCTGCCACTGAGCCACGGGGCTTCTTTTGGTGGGGGGGGGACCCCCAACTGTTAATCATATCAGTCTTCTTAAATTTGGCATTTGGTAAAGAATGTGCTCATTTAGGCATGTCAGTCATTATCTACAACAGGTGTGGTACCAAACTGTGGCTCTTTCACGCATACTGTGCTGCCCTCAAAGCCTCCACCGCCCCATTTGCTAGCTTGGAGAACACATTTATTTCTTTAAATTGCATCTCCAAGCCAAGCCAGCCAGCAGCTTGCAGAATGCATTTAAAGTAAAAACGGCTTTGTTCCGCCTTTTCCTCCCCCACCCATCTATTTTCCTTCCTTCCTTCCTTCCTTCCTTCCTTCCTTCCTTCCTTCCTTCCTTCCTTCCTTCCTTCCTTCCTTCCTTCCTTCCTTCCTTCCTTCCTTCCTTCTCTCAAAAACCTGAAGTTCATGTCTTGTGGCTCTTAAACCTCTGGTGTTTATTCCAAGTGGCTCTTACGTTAAGGAAGTGTGGCTGTCACTGATCTACAAGACGTCAGTTGCATCAAAAGAAGGGAGGGGGCATGCTTTCTTTGGCACTTGGGGAGAGACTACAGCTTAGGGGCCGAGTATCTGCTTGGCATGCAGAAGGCTGCAGTTCAAAGGATCAAGCAGGAGGTGATGGGAAAGACTTCCACCTGGGATCTAGGAGAGCAGCTGCCAGTCTGAGTAGACAAGACTGACCTGGACAGATGGAGGGTCTGGTTCAGTAGAAGGCGGTTTCAGGTACTTACATGCAGGGGTGGAATTCTAGCAGGAGCTCCTTTGCATATTAGGCCACACCAGGGCTTTTTTTTTTTTTTTTGAGTCGGAACGCACAGGAACGAAGTTCCAGCTGGCTTGGTTTCAGTTCTGGCTGGCTTGGTGTCAGGGGGTGTGACCTAATATGCAAATGAGCTCCTGTTGGGCTTTTTCTATCAAAAAAGCCTGTGTGAAACCATGGGGATCTCAGGGAGTATGGCCTAATATGCAAATGAGTTCCTGCTGGGCCAGTTTGGTGTAGTGGTTAAGTGTGCGGACTCTTATCTGGGAGAACCGGGTTTGATTCCCCACTCCTCCACTTGCACCTGCTGGAATGGCCTTGGGTCAGCCAGAGCTCTGGCAGAGGTTGTCCTTGAAAGGGCAGCTGCTGTGAGAGTCCTCTCAGCCCCACCCACCTCACAGGGTGTCTGTTGTGGGGGGGAGGAAGGGAAAGGAGATTGTGAGCCGCTCTGAGACTCTTCGGAGTGGAGGGCGGGATATAAATCCAATATCTTCTTCTTCAAAAAAAAAAAGACCTGGGCCACACACCCCTGATGTAGCCAGTCCTCCAAGAGCTTACCAAAAAGAGTCTTGTACGCTCCAGGAGGATTGGCTACATCAGGGATGTGTGGCCTAATATGCAAAGGAGCCATGGGGATCTCAGGGAGTATGGCCTAATATGCAAATGAGTTCTTGCTGGGCTTTTTCTACAAAAAAAAAAGACCTGGGCCACACACCCCTGATGTAGCCAGTCCTCCAAGAGCTTACCAAAAAGAGCCTTGTAAGCTCCAAGAGGATTGGCTACATCAGGGGTGTGTGGCCTAATATGCAAAGGAGCCCCTGCTAGAATTCCACCCCTGCTTATATGTATTTAAAGGCATTTATTACTAAACAAAACTGGGGGGGGGGGGGGGGGGAGTTAAGCAACTCTTGAGCAGAGCATAAATAAAATGAGTACTAAATGCAAACCTCTTTCCCTACATCTAACATTTCTCTCTCCATAATTAAGAAACAGAAAGGGGGGGGAATCATCTTCAGGTTCGAAGAGACAACTAGAGAGGGTGCAACTCCATCTGCCTGTAGGGTTTCACTGCCTCAGTTTGCCTCAGGTTCATGAAGGGGAGGGAGGGTTAACCCTTCATGCTCCGATTGGTTTTGCTAACCGAAACTGAGCTCCATCCTTGGTTCGCTTTAAACAGGTGAAGGTGTCTCAGATAACACAAACTTTCCCCTTTAAGATGCTAACAGCAAACACATCAATGGCTGTTCTTCTAGCCTGAAAGTTAACTAGAGGAACTTTTTTTAGATCCTTCAGCCCTCCTGTGAAGCCTGCCTTTGGGTAATGTTTGCCCTCAATGCTGCATGCTTCCTACCAAGTATCTCGGAGGGGTGTGTGTGTGTGTGTGTGTCAGATTTCTCCACAGGATACACCCTGGAACAGGGGTGGCCAGACTTACTTAATTCAAGAGCCACATAGAATAAATGTTAGTTGTTTGAGAGCCAGAAGATAAGAAAGGAAAGCAAATAGATGGGGGATGGAGTGAGGGAGATGTGGAAAGAAAGCAAACTTTAACTTTAAATGCATTCTCCAAGCTGCCAGCTGGCTTGGCTTGGAGAACTGATTTAAAGAAAGAAATGCCTTCTACAAACCAGCTAGCAGGGCGGTGGGGGCTTTGAGAGCCGCACAATATGTGTGAAAGAGCCAGTAGGTTATTGGCCTTGAGTGCCAAGCATGCTATTTCTGGGCCTTGAACCATACAGTTATTAAAGTTAGTTTCCTTTCTTCTTACTGTAAACTGTTCCCCTCTCCCTTAGTTACATTTCAAAGAGTACTGTTCTCTCACCCCCCTCTGTCTTTTCATGCCTGGGTATATTTTCCTACCTTAGGGTAGAATTGTAGGGCTTGCAAGTAACTTGGATGATACAAGAAAGGAGGTGCCTCCCCCCAACTAGTTCCCCTTCATCCTGCTTATCAAGGAAGGTCTGGGAACCAGGGAAGACTTAACCCATGATAGTATTCTTTGTATATCTGTAGTAATTCACAAGTACATGTTATGACCTATAGCTATCTCAATTGCTACCTTTGAAGTATCCTTTAAAACACTATGCTTTCTGACTCTTTGTATCACTCCCAAGATATCGTACCTTGAGACAGTGCTGGATTATCAATAAAATGAGCAATTGTATCAACTTTGAATCGTTTGATTGAAATACCAATGCTTGACATTGAGCATGTGCCTTTAAGGACAGGATGGGGTTAGAAAATCAGAAATGGGAATGTCCTTGGAGGGAAGTAAAGTGAGGCAGAGGTAGCCCCCTGTGCAAGCACCAGTCATTTCCGACTATGGGGTAACGTCGCATCATGACGTTTTCATGGCAGACTTTTTAAGGGGTGGTTTGCCATTGCCTTCCCCAGTCATCTACATTTCCCCCCCAGCAAGCTGGGTACTCATTTAACCGACCTCGGAAGGATGGAAGCCTGAGTCAACCTGGAGTCGGCTACCTGAACCAGCTTCCGCTGGGTTCAAACTCAGGTCGTGAGCAGAGGGCTCCGACTGCAGTACTGCAGCTTTACCACTCTGTGCTCTGTGAGTCAGCACAGTATTAAAGATATGGAGTTGTGACAGTCAGGTTAAGTAGGTTATAAGGCAACAATTACAACCTTAATGACATTGCTGGAATACTAAAGTAAAAGCAGTTAGGTTTAAGTTGCTAAAATATTAAAAACACATATCTCAGTAGCAGAACATCTGCTTGGGATGCGAAAAATCTTCACCCGAGACCCTTTTTGACAATATTTACCGGTGTGGCCAAACTGTGGCTCAGGAGCCATATGTGGCTCTTTCACACATATTGTGTGGCTCTCAACCTCCCCCCCACCCCCTCTGTCAGCCAGCTTGGAGACGTCATTTGTCTCTTTAAATCACTTCCCCAAGCCAAGCCAGCCAGCAGCTTGGAGAATGCATTTAAAGTTGCTTTCTTTCTACCTCCCTCCCCATCTATTTTCCTTCCTTCCTCTCTCAAACATCTGACATTTATTCTTTGTGGCTCTTACGTTAAGCAAATTGGACCACCCCTGGTATTGACCTCGAGACTCAACATAAGGTCGCTTCCTGTGTGTTCTCCTCCTGAGGGTCTTTGAGCATTCCCCAGAAAGCAGTCTGAAAACTCTGAGTCTCCAAGTCTCCTTCTGCTCTTGCTGTGATTTCCTTGCCTTATAGCAGTGACTTCACAGTTTGCTTCCTTCTGGGGCAAACAAAGTCCCAGCCGGCGTTGTCTCCTACTGAAGAATGTCTCCATGTTCTAGACCTACTACTAATGATTGCAAAGTCCCAGAAACAGATGTCTTTCCACGGCAGGGGCTGTGCCAAACTTTCACCGCCTTGTCTAGCGTGCGCCGCGAAACAAGCAGCTGACTACCTCTTGGGGACAAATTCTAGAAATACCTTTAGCAGACCTATTTTTGAGACACGGCTTTCCAAGAAATCCGCTGAGGTTTCAGCTCAACCGTCACACGCTCGCGTTCCTCGTAAACTTTTCTCCAGAAGCCTAGGATTTGGCTGCCTTTGAAATGTCTTCACGGGGAACCTGTTCCATCGGGGAGACGAGAACGAGGCCTGTGAGATTGTTTCCGAGGACTGGCATTTGAGCCCTGCCAAGATTCCAAAAGGCCGGCCTGGTCTTTTTTGGGGGAGTCACAGAAATGAGCTGGAGAATTCCCATGAGACTGATAAATCCAGGCAAATTAGGACATTATGGCTTTGAAAGCAGCCCAAGAGCCATTGGGCATCAGATGGGAAGTTTACCAGAAGGGAATCAACAGAAATTGTCTTGCCAGATTTTGACAACGAGGAAGCCCCCAGGAAAGAACTTCGGCCTTCGGTGCCAAGAAAGTCAAAGGAAAATCCCACCTGGAGAGTCCACACGATGCTCATGAGAGATGTGGGGGCGTTGCGGGGGAGAATACCTGCACGGTTCAACTTAGCCTGCTGCAGGAATTACCTCTGGATATCCCTACCTCTGTTTCTTGCATTTTCTGATACTAAAATAAGAAAGTCTGGCTTCAAGAGCTTACAATTTTTTTAAAAAATTCATGGGCTTTAAACGTTGCCTCTTGTGAAGAGAACAAATGTAAAAATGCTTTGGGGCCAAAGGACGTGCACCGCAGGGCACTCCCTGTGTCTAGGGTTGCCAGGTCCAATTCAAGAAATATCTGGAGACTTTGGGAGTGGAGCCAGGAGACTTTGGGGGTGGAGCCAAGAGACATTGGGGGTGGAGCCAAGATACATTGGGGGTGGAGCCAGCCAGGAGCAAGGGTGTGACAAGCATCACTGAACTCCAAAGGGAGTTCTGGCCATCACGTTTAAAGGGACTGCAAAACTTTTAAATGCCTCGCCTCCATTGGAAATCATGAAGGATAGGGGCACCTTCTTTGGGGGCTCATAGGATTGGAACCCCTGGTCCAATCATTTTGAAACTTGGAGGGCAATTTGAGGAGAGGTACTGGATGCTCTGCTACAAATTCAGTGCCTCTACCTCAAAAAACAAGGCCCCCCCAGCCCCAGATACCTGTGGATCAATTCTCCATTATACCCTGTACGAATTGGTCTCCGTAGGGAATAAGAGAGTGCCCCGCTTTCTGATGACCCTGAAGAGGGGGGAGGGCCTCCAAACGGGGAGATCCCCTGCCATCACCTGGGGATTGGCAACCCTATTTGTATCCCCCCCTTTGCATATCCAGCTCAGCAAGGCACCCGGTTCTTCAAGGACCTCCCCTCTGCCCCCCCCCCCGCTTCAGTCTCTCCCAGGCTTGCAGCTAAATAATAATAATATAATAATAAATTTTTATTTGTACCCCGCCCTCCCCTGCCGAAGCAGGCTCAGGGCGGCTAACAATACGATGACCAATGGTGCACCAAACAATAAAACAGTTACATTAGAAACATTAAATTAAACATTAATTAACCTTAAAAACCTGTTAAAACAATTAACTAAAACATATTATGACGCTATCCTTGACGCTCTTCTAGTTAGTACTGATGGCGGATTTTCTTCGTTGTCGGTATAATTCAGTTATTCATAAAAGCTAATTTAAAAAGGGTGGTCTTGCAGGCCCTGCGGAACTGATCAAGGTTCCGCAGGGCCCGCACCTCCTCTGGGAGTTGGTTCCAGAGATGTGGGGCTGCGGCCGAAAAGGCCCGGGAGCGAGTATTCTGTAGTTTAATTTGTCTTGGCCCAGGGGTAGTCAGTCTGTTCTTTCCTACTGACCTCAGTGCTCTCTGGGGTTCATACGGGGAGAGACGGTCCTTCAGGTAGGCTGGTCCTCGGCCATATAGGGCTTTAAAGGTGATAACCAGCACTTTGTACTGGACCCGGTATACAATCGGTAACCAGTGCAGTTCGCGTAGCCCCGGCCGTACATGTTCCCATCTTGGGAGACCGAGCAACAGCCTGGCCGCCGCGTTCTGCACTAGCTGTAACTTCCGGGTCCGGCACAGAGGCAGCCCCATGTAGAGGGCGTTACAGTAGTCCAATCGTGAGGTGACCGTCGCATGGATCACCGTTGCTAGGTCCCGACGCTCCAGGAAAGGGGCCAGCTGCTTTGCCCGCCTCAGATGGAAGAATGCTGACTTGGCAGTGGCTGTTATCTGGGCCTCCATTGATAATGAAGGCTCCAGTAAGACACCCAGACTCTTCACCTGCTGCGCCGCCTTTAGCTGCACACCATCGAAGGTCGGGAGGGATATTTCCCCCCCTGGAGCGCGCGACCCACACAGAGAACCTCTGTCTTTGCCGGATTCAGCTTCAGCCCACTCAGTCTAAGCCACGTTGCGATAGCCTGTAACGCCCGATCCAGGTCTTCCGGGGGGGAGGCAGGCCGGCCGTCCATTAGCAGATAGAGCTGGGTGTCATCTGCATATTGATGGCAACCCAGCCCAAACCTCCTGGCAATCTGGGCAAGGGGGCGCATATAGATGTTAAATAACATCGGGGAGAGGACTGCTCCCTGAGGCACCCCACAATCTAGTGTGCGCCTCTGGGATCGTTCACCCCCGATCGCCACCCTTTGTCCCCGACCCATGAGGAAAGAGGAGAGCCATTGTAAAGACCCCTTAACCCCAATGTCGGTGAGGCGGTGGATCAGTAACCGATGGTCGACCGTATCAAATGCAGCCGACAGATCTAATAACATCAGCACTGCTACACCGCCTCGATCCAGTTGCCGTTGGAGGTCATCTGCCAAGGCGACCAAGACCGTCTCCGTCCCGTGGCCCGGTCGGAAGCCAGACTGGCACGGGTCTAGGACAGAAGCGTCATCTAGAAATCTCTGTAGCTGCAACGCCACTGCCCTCTCGATGATTTTACCTAAAAATGGTAAATTAGACACCGGTCGATAGTTCGCCAATTCGGCCGGGTCTGCTGTTGATTTTTTCAAGAGGGGGCGGACCAAGGCCTCTTTCAGAGGCGTTGGAAAACGCCCCTCTAGGAGGGATCTATTTATGATGTCCCGTAAAGGACATCTAAGCTCCCTCTGGCAAGATTTAATCAGCCAGGAGGGGCAAGGGTCCAGATCGCATGTTGTTGGGCGAGCAGCGGAGAGAATTCCATCAACTTCTTCCAGGCTGAGTGGGTCGAAGTGGTCCAGCAGTAAATCCGAAGACAGGCGCGGAGCCTCAGTCTGACTTACTGTATCTAATGTGATAGGTAGGTCTTGGCGGAGTGATGAGATTTTATCTGCAAAATATTTCGCAAATGCCTCACAGCCTATCTCCAATTCTCTAACGTTTGGTTTGCCTTGTGGCAGTGTTATGAGATCTCCAATTACCCTAAATAATTGTGCTGGGCGCGAATTTGCAGATGCAATCTTGGCTGCAAAGTATTGTTTCTTTGCAGTCTTGACTGCCATCTCATATGACTTCATAAACGTTCTATAGGATGTTCTCGTCACTTCGTCCCGAGTATGCCTCCACCGCCTCTCTAGTCGTCTGAGCCCTTGCTTCAGCTGGCGTAACTCCAAGGTATACCATGGAGCCAGCTTCATACGAGGGCGCAGAGGGCGCCGGGGTGCGATTTCGTCGATGGCCCTGGATAGCTGATCTTGCCAGACTTCCACCAGGTCATTGAGGGAATCGCCAGTGGGCCAGGGGTCCCTCAGGGCCGTTTGGAACCGTTCCGGGTCCATCAGGCCCAGAGGGCGAGCCAAAATAGGCTCTCCGCCCATACAGGGTTGGGGTGACATCTCCATACGGGCCTTAAGGGCTAGGTGATCCGACCATGGGACCGCTTCATCTGCGATATCGTTCACCAAAATCCCAGACGCAAAGATCAAGTGTAGTGTGTGTCCGGCCTGATGCGTGGGTGTTGTGACAAATTGAGAGAGTCCTAGTGTCGTCATGGAAGACACTAGGTCCATCGCCTGAGTGGAGGCCGTGTCATCGACATGGACATTGAAGTCACCCAGGACCATAAGTCCTGGGCTCTCCAATGCCCAGCCCGCCACTGCCTCCAATAGTGATGGTAAGGCGCTGGCTGGTGCGTTAGGCGGACAGTACACCAGCCAGATCGCCAACCCCTCTCCAACATCCCACCACAGACCGACACATTCGATGCCATCGATCTTTGGGGCCGGGAGAGCTCGAAAGGAGTAAGCCTCCCGTATGAATAATGCCACTCCTCCCCCCCGCCCGTTACTCTGTGACTGGTGAAAGACCGAGTAGCCTGGGGGGGTCATCTGGGAGAGAGCTACTGTCTCTCCGTCCCGCACCCAGGTCTCGGTCACGCAAGCCAGGTCCACGTCCTGCCGGAGCAAGAACTCCTTAAGGGTCGAGGTCTTATTATTGATGGACCTGGCGTTGCATAACACCAGTGAGGGAGACGAGCATTTCCTCTTAGGCCCACTACCTGCCACCGTTGGGATGGGCAATAGACTGGAAGGTGGCCGAGCACTGATTTGTCTCTGTCTCCTTCCCTAAAGGAGTTGCCTTAATCCCAAGCTTCTTTTGGGATGTGATTCCACACGGATCCCAATTTCCTGGTGCAAGCTTTCCACACAGCTTGCTTGCCCCAGCTTGGGTGCTCTTAGGAAGTCCCTCCCCCCACTTCCTCTGCAAAGCATTGTGGTCCTTCTGGGCACCTCTCGAGTGCCCTCCAGTTTCGCTTCATAACTACACAAGTTCATAGCTACACAAACAGTGTAACTTTTTATAAAAGTGCCAACCGCCCCTCGATGCCTCCTGTATATGACGATTGCAGCCCTGACAATCCAAAGCGCGGTTCATGCCCTTTCCCTCTGCAATAAGGAATTAAACGTTCTCTTAATAAAACAGAATCTCTCTCCTAGGAAATGTTCCCATAAAAATATTTCATGTGGATACAAAACTGAGCACTGTGCGGTTGCAATTATGATGTTTTTGTCTCCTGCTCCGTTGCAGCTCTCTGCCAAGCGGTAGTTTTGCTTCCTCCATTTGTCTGGGCTGCAGAAATGACTCCTTTGGTCCAATTGTCTGCTCCCCGGCAGAAAGAGAGACTGAGTCGATTTCCCAGCTTAATCCCTGCAAAGCCCCACAGAGGACGAAGCCCCAAATGCAAACGGCTGCCGAAATCCTGAGGCACACGCAAGTAGGCCAGCCCGCCAGCCCATAAAGTCACAGAATGTAAAGAGGCAAAGTTGTCGAATGCTTAGCTGAACAAGACAGGAAGGAGGTGGCAGAGAGCACCTCGCAGGGTGAACACGCACTTTGGCTCTTCTGCAAGGGAAAAAAGCAACTGGAAGTCTAGGGCCTTGGAAGTCTAGAGCAGGGGCGGCCCAACTGTGGCTCGGGAGCCACATGTGGCTCTTTTACAGGTATTTTGTGGTTCTCAAAGCCCCCACTGCCCAATTGGCTGGCTTGGAGAAAGCATTTATCTCTTGAAATTTTACTTCTCCATGTCAAGCCAGCTGGCAGCTTGGAGAATGTATTGAGCGTTAAAGTTGCTTTCTGTCTACCTCTCTCTCCCCATCTTCCTTCCTTCCTTCCTTCCTTCCTTCCTTCCTTCCTTCCTTCCTTCCTTCCTTCCTTCCTTCCTTCCTTCCTTCCTTCCTTCCTTCCTTCCTTCCTTCCTTCCTTCCTTCCTCCCTCCCTCCCTCCCTCCCTCCCTCCCTCCCTCCCTCCCTTCCTTCCTTCCTTCCTTCCTTCCTTCCTTCCTTCCTTCCTTCCTTCCTTCCTTCCTTCCTTCCTTCCGTCTTGTGGTTCTCAAACATCTGACCTTCATGTTTTGCGGCTCTCAAACATCTCACATTTATTCTGTGTGGCTCTTACGTTAAGCAAGT
>NC_083241.1:1639487-1705754 GCF_032191835.1 Heteronotia binoei | reverse complement strand
GCAGTTAAATAAGGACACTGCTTTGAAATAACCTAACAAAGTTTGCGTGCAGTGGCACCTTTAAGACCAACAAACTGTCATTCTGGCTATAAGCTTTTGTGCGCACACATACGAAAAGCTTATAGCCAGAAGTAAACTTTACTGGCCGTAAAGGTCCCACTGGGCTCAGCTTTGTGCTGTTGCTTCAGGGTAACATGGCAACCTACCTGAATCTACCTTCAAATAATGCGTTTACTGCAGAAGCTGGGTTCAGGTAGCCGACTCAAGGCTGTGACTCCATCTTTCCAAGGTCAGTAAGATGAGTCCCCAGCTTGCTTGGGGGTGGGGGGGAAGTGTAGATGACTGGGGAAGGCAATGGCAAGTCATCCCATAAAAAGTCTACCGTGAAAACATCGTGATGCAGCATCACCCCAAGTCGGAAATGACTGGTGTTTGCGCAGGGGACTACCTTGTGTCTGGGGTCTGGGAGCCATTCACGTGACTTGTCCCAGAGTCCAGAAAAAACGATGTGTTCATAATGCGGGCAAGTGCTTGCTTTTGAGTGGGGAAACTGCTGTTGCGCTGAGGAAAACAAGCCTTTGCAGTGGAGGGGGATTTCGTCTGATCGTTGCAGCATCATTTTTTCTTGGGACCGATTCCAGGAGCGGAGCCACTGATGGGCTTCCCGCGGCTAGAAAGGCCACCGTTCCAGGGGTTTGGTTTTGTCCTTTTGCTTGCTTGTTTGTTTTATTCGTCGTTTTTGCTTATTGGAGGAAGCTGTGTGGGACAACCTGGAAAGTATGATACATTCAGCCTGGGTTTTAAAAATAAATATATAAATAACGAGGAAACTTGGATGGTACTAAGAGATGGCTGCAGCAGCTGCATCTCTGGTTGGAGGGGAGTTCCAGGCATTACAGGCAGAGAGTGCCCCTTTGTATATCTGCCGGCAGTTCAACCACAAACTTTTGAAGGAAACATGCAGTTTTTGCAAAGGTGCATCTCTCCTTCTCCCGCCCTACCCCTGCTATGGATTCCAATGCTGCTCTGGAGGTCATGTGACTCTGCCTGGACCATAGCCACGTGAACAGAAGTGCCAAATGGCACAGGCAGGGTTCCTCCAGTTTGGTGTAGTGGTTAAGTGCGCAGACTCTTATCTGGGAGAACCGGGTTTGATTCCCCACTCCTCCACCTGCAGCTGCTGGAATGGCCCTGGGTCAACCAGAGCTCTCTTATCTGGGAGAACCAGGTTTGATTCTCCACTCCTCCACTTGCACCTGCTGGAAAGGCCTTGGGTCAGCCAGAGCTCTCTTATCTGGGAAAACCGGGTTTGATTCCCCCCTCCTCCACTTGCACGTGCTGGAATGGCCTTGGGTCAGCCAGAGCTCTCTTATCTGGGTGAACAGGGTTTGATTCCCCACTCCTCCACTTGCGGCTGCTGGAATGGCCTTGGGTCAGCCAGAGCTCTCTTATCTGGGAAAACCGGGTTTGATTCCCCCCTCCTCCACTTGCACGTGCTGGAATGGCCTTGGGTCAGCCAGAGCTCTCTTATCTGGGAGAACCGGGTTTGATTCCCCACTCCTCCACTTGCGGCTGCTGGAATGGCCTTGGGTCAGCCAGAGCTCTCTTATCTGGGAAAACCGGGTTTGATTCCCCCCTCCTCCACTTGCACCTGCTGGAAAGGCCTTGGGTCAGCCAGAGCTCTCTTATCTGGGAAAACCGGGTTTGATTCCCCCCTCCTCCACTTGCACCTGCTGGAAAGGCCTTGGGTCAGCCAGAGCTCTCTTATCTGGGAGAACTGGGTTTGATTCCCCCCCTCCTCCACTTGCACCTGCTGGAATGGCCTTGGGTCAGCCATCGTTCCGGCAGAGGTTGTCCTTGAAAGGGCAGCTGCTGTGAGCGCCCTCTCAGCCCCACCCACCTCACAGGGTGTCTGTTGTGGGGGAGGAAGGGAAAGGAGATTGTGAGCCGCTCTGAGACTCTGAGATTTGGAGTGAGGGCGGGATATAAATCCAATATCTTCTTTTTCTTCTCCTGTGCTTCTTTTCGGGCTTCAGGACGTCTGCACCAAAAGGGAACCATCTACCCCATTACCTGTCTTTACAGTGCCCTGAGTCAAAGGGAAACAAGGCTCACTTTAGAATAGAATAGAATAGAATAGAATAGAATAGAATAGAATAGAATAGAATAGAATAGAATAGAATTCTAGAGTTGGAAGGGACCTCCAGGGTCATCTAGTCCACCCCCCTGCACAAATACCTCTCCCTACATTCCCTAAATTCATGGGATCCTCATTGCTGTCAGATGGCCATCTAGGAAGGAGGAGGAGGAGAATTGGAAGGGACCTTTGGGGTCATCAAGTCCAACCCCCTGCACAAGGCAGGAAACGCACAAATACCTCCGCCTAAATTCACAGCTCCCTCATTGCTGTCAGATGGCCATCTAGCCTCTGTTTAAAAACTTCCAAAGAAGGAGAGCCCACCACCTCCCGAGGAAGCCTGTTCCACTGAGGAACCCACTCTGTCAGGAAGTTCTTCCTAATGTTGAGCCAGAAACTCTTTTGATTTAATTTCAACCCATTGGTTCTGGTCCTACCTTCTGGAGCCACCGAAAAAAAAATCCACACCCTCCTCTGTATGACAGCCCTTCAAGTACTTGAAGATGGTGATCCTATCACCTCTCAGCTGCTTCTTCTCCAGGCTAAACATGCCCAGCTCCTTCAACCTTTCTTCATAGGACTTGGTCTCCAGACCTTGCCTATGGCAAAGTCCTTAGCCTGCCCCTGGGAAGCAGAGCCTGGTTTTTTTACCCAAAAACTTAAAACCAAATGAAGATGGCATTTTCAACCCCGGGTCCCCTGGAATGGGCCAAGGCCAAAGCAGAATGTGGGTAGAGCCTCCAATTCCAGACAGGTTTGCAGCAATCTTGTTGTTTTTGGAGGGAAGGAATCGTCTCGATTCTCCCAGGGCTCAATTCTGGCTGCAAAGCACGCATGGCCTAGCATGGCGTCTTGTTTACTGGCGCGAGGCGTGCATTTAATGAGCCGCTTGGCAGGCGTGAATGGGGCCTGAGAAAGCCGAGGCCGGCCAGCCCGTTGTGGCCAGAGGATCACCTGGCCTCCCCCCACCCCACGGCCAGTGGGCACAGGGTGGCTGCCGGGACCCAAGCTCTTCACAGGGCCCTACATTGTCAACCCCTGAAATGTTTAGGAATCAGCCGTTTAATGAGAACAAAAGAAATTAATTGGTGGTTTAGGCCTAATGAGACTGCTGTGCAAATTAACCATCCTCATCAGCAGAAACAAACAGACTGCCGTACATGAATTGCTCGGGCGCATTGAAAGCTTTTGCCGAGATGATAAATAGGAGGTCAGGAGAGCCCATCTGTGCTTTCCTCCCCCCAGGGGAGAGGCAGCCAGAAATGATGAGGCTTAACGTGGAAAGGGAGGGGGTGTATTAGAAATAGACGGGCAAAACCAGCCCGACATTCTCCACTTTATTCATTGTGGCTCAGCCCGACACTGCTCCGCAGAGGCCTATTTGCATCTGAAAAGAGCCGGGCCACAGTCTGTGCACTTGAGAAGCCAAACCCCGCTCTGCTTCCGAGGACTGCTTAGCCCCCTATTCAGGGGCTCACAAAGGCCAGGCTCCCAAAAAAAGCCAGGCCCGAGTCCTGCCGGCACAGAAGCGGCTGGGCTGCCCACCCCCCTCCCCGGGCCTGTTTCTTCCTCTGTTGACTGAAGCCCCCCTCCTGGTTCCCACTGCGGATTCTGCTTTTCAAGGCTTTGGCTCATGGCAGCTCTCACGCTGCGGGGAGGGCTGAGGCCAAGAATGCCCCCCCCCTCGTCTGATCTTTTAATAATCAAAGCAATTAGAATAATCCTTTCAGGGCCAATGGTGGGATTATTTCTTCCTGCCGGTGGAGTTTCATCCTCGTTTGGGTCTCATAAAACGTGGAAAAAGCACTTCAAAAGATTCCACAGCACTCTCCCCTCCCCAAACACCCCCCCCCCCTTTGAATGCTTTTGGATATTTTCCACTCCCATGGCAACCACAAGGAAAGGGGGGGGGTGTCCCAGGAAACTTGTAGGCCCTGCCTGCCTTTCCTTCCATGTCAGCGAAGAGGGGAGCGGCTTTCTGGGTTTGTTGCCTTGATGCCCCCCCCCCAAGCCAGGTTTTGTCCAAGGAAATGGAGGTTGTGGAGCTAATGGGAGGGCGGCCCCAGCAAAGGCAGGATGCGACCCGCTTCTCCGCAGGGAGCACAGTGGAGGATTAAGGGGGCCTGACCCTTGACCGGGCCTTGCTGCTCTGTGAACTACATCGGATAAAGGACACCCCCCCCCCCATGCAGACGCACCCAGGAAAGGAGGCAAACGGACACTGTTTGCAGAGGGAAGAGGCTGAATGAGCTGGTGTGGGGTTAAGAGAAGGGTTGCCAATGATGTCCATGCACTGTAAATGTTGCATATTATATTTCATCCCTGTATTCGTGAATGTTTAAATGTAATATAGCAAATTATTTAGATTTTTTTTTTAAGTAGGGTTGCCTGGTCCAATTCCAGAAATACCTGGGGACTTTGGGGGTGGAACCAGGAGACATTGGGGGTGGAGCCGGGAGCAAGATTGTGACAAGCACAAGTGGAACTCCAAAGGGAGTTCCGGCCATCACATTTAAAGGGACAGCACACCTTTTAAATGCCTCCCCTCCACTGGAAATAATGAAGGATAGGGGCACCTTCTTTGGGGGCTCATAGAATTGGACCCCCTGATCCAATCTTTTTGAAACTTGGCGGGCCTTTTGGGGAGAGACACTGGATGCTATGCTGAAAATTTGGTGCCTCTATCTCAAAAAACAGCCCCCAAGAGCCCCAGATACCCATGGATTAATTCTCCATTATACCCTATGGGGATTGGTCTCCACAGGGAATAATGGAATGCCCAGCAGACATTTCCCTCCCCCTCACTACCTGAGGACCCTGAAGTGGGGGGGAGGGCCTGCAAGCCGGGGGATCCTCTGCCCCCACCTGGGGATTTAGCAACCAAAGAGAGTAACGTGGAAATTGGAGCAGGTAAGAAGCACTAAGGCATCCACGCCAAAACAGCCTCAATTATAGAAAATGTGAGTATTTTATAACAAATTCACTTATAAGTTAATACAATACAATACAATGTGCAAATAGAAACCACACCCAAATGCAAAGTCCGTCTATTTGTAATTGAATGTTTATCCTTTAAAGCTGGAAATCCGGGCTGTGGGATGGTGAGCCATGTGAATAAGAGTCCAGTGCTCCAAATCTTCTTTCAGTCACAGCCGTTGCTTGTCTGCAGAATGGATGGAGCGTTGGTCTCCTGTATGAATTATATAAGAAGAAGATATTGGATTTATATCCCACCCTCTACTCAGAATCTCAGAGTGACTCACAATCTCCTTTACCTTCCTCCCCCACCCTGTGAGGTGGTGGGGCTGGAGAGGGCTCTCACAGCAGCTGCCCTTTCAAGGACAACCTCTGCCAGAGCTATGGCTAACCCAAGGCCATTCCAGCAGCTGCAAGTAGAAGAGTGGGGAATCAAACCCGGTTCTCCCAGATAAGAGAGCTCTGGCTGACCCAAGGCCATTCCAGCAGGTGCAAGTGGAGGAGTGGGGAATCAAACCCGGTTCTCCCAGATAAGAGAGCTCTGGCTGACCCAAGGCCATTCCAGCAGCTGTAAGCGGAGGAGTGGGGAATCAAACCCGGTTCTCCCAGATAAGAGAGCTCTGGCTGACCCAAGGCCATTCTAGCAGCTGCAAGTGGAGGAGTGGGGAATCCAACCCGGTTCTCCCAGATAAGAGAGCTCTGGCTGACCCAAGGCCATTTCAGCAGCTGCAAGTGGAGGAGTGGGGAAATCAAACCCCGTTCTCCCAGATAAGAGTCCGTGCAGTGAACCACTACACCAAACTGGCTCTCTAAATGTTTTTGAAGCTCGTAGAAGCGTTTTGTGAAACAGGGCATTATGCGCATCCCTTTTGCGATCTTGTGCCTTGCTGCTTCCAGCGTTTACACTGGCTGTGATTGAAAGAAGATATTTGCACGTTGGATGGCATTGTATTATCTTATAAGTGAATTTGTTATAAAATACTCAAGTTTTCTCTAATTGAGGTTATTTTGGCGTAGATGCCTTAGTGCTTCTTCCCTGCCTCACCTGGGGATTGGCAACACTAGTTAAGAGGGTCAGGTTAGTATCCAGGAGACTCGGGTGTGAAACCCCCATTTTGCCGTGGAAGCTTGCCAGGTGACCTTGGGGCAGTCCCGCACTCTGTGCCTCAGCCTCACCTACCTCACAATGCAAAAGAACAGTGGCAGCACAATATATGAAATACAAAAATACAAAAATACAAAATATTGTGCACAAATACTCTTAACTGGTGTAAATAAAGTTCTATTATAATGAAATGAACAGCCTACAACAGTGGGCATACATTCATACAGTATAAATAGAAATAGAAAACAACAGTCTCAAAACAATATTCCAAGGAGGACCCCACACAGTCACAGAGTTTTCAAAATGAGTACAATGACTCAAAAATAAAGTTCCACAGGAGTCCCTCCGTTGTTTGTTGACTTCTGAAGGACAAATTCTAGCCTTCACGCAAACCCCGGATTTGATTGCGTTCCGCTGCTCCTGCAGCTTCCTCGTAAGTCAACTGAAAAATCCAGCCAAGTTCTTTCTCAAACGCCCATTTTGATATCTTAATTTGCAGCTTGAATTAAATTATCGAGCGATCGTTTCCTGAGGTCTGCCCCACAGTGGCCCGGGGCCACATGAGTTCCTCAGAGCCTCAGAGCCCAGCCATCCAGTGGAGGTGGGTGGCGTGAGGACAGAAAGCGCCAATGAAGAGCTGGACGCGGTGTGACCGGAAGGACTCTTCCCCAGCCTCCCAACTGGGCCATTTCGTGGCTTCTCATCTTCGAATGTGGCTCGAGGGAGAAGCACCGTGAGCAGAGAAGAAGCCGAGAGCCCATGGCCTTGTTTCTGGGGCAGCCTTGGCCGAGGGCTCTGTGGGCTGCCGTGTCGCTCTCTGTGAACGGCTTTCGTGAAGCATCCCGGCCAAAACGACTGACGCGAGGTGATGCCAAATGACCAAGGGGGATCGCTGTCTCTGCTGCATGCCAGCTGGCGGGGGAGGAGGGGGGGGGGTCTCCAGGCCTCATTAGCCCAGCCCTGGCTTTGACCCCAACCTGGCCCGGTCTCTGGGAGACGGAATCCCATAACCGCTGATTTGGCCTGCAGATTGGCCTACTAATCCATACCTATTGATCTGTTGCTAGCAGAGTAATCGAAATGTCAGTGTGACCCTCCCCATGCCTCCCCTGGGCAGATGCCTATCGAATCTGGGGCTGCAGAGAAGCAATAACTCCCAATTGGGCGGGGGTGGTGGTGGTGGTGGTGGTGCGGTTAAGTGGAAAAGGGGAAATGGAGGGGGGGGCATCAACGTCCCTTGGAATGTCAAAGTGGGCAAACTGAACGGCTGGGGGTGCAAGGAGGGCGAAGGATTATGTTGTGCTCGCCAATCCCATGAACAGTTCCTGGCTGCGGGGGGGGGGGGACTTAAATGGGCCATTGAGTTCCCCCCTCCCCATGCAAGGGTAAGGCAGGGGAGGGGTGCGTGTGTGTGTAGCGGTCTCAGGGTTCTCTCACCATTGTCTTCAGCACTGAGGGCTTTCAGGGCTTCAGAGTGCTTTGCGTTCCTGTGAAATTTCTCCTTACAACAGCCCTGTAAGGTAGGTTAAATTGCAGGTTATGGGGCAGCGCCAAGGTCAAAAACTGCATGAGGGACTGCCTTATGGTGGCTGCAACTGGAGACCACTTTCCAGCACCATGTGGGAAAGGTCTTCTCCAGGTCTGACTGGAAACGTGTTGTATGTGGGGGTGGCGGAGAAAGTGAAGGCAGGGCTCTGCCTGTGGTTTGGGACTTCAGAACACACAATCCACACTGGTGGCACCAGCCAGATAACTAGCAACCAGGGCGTTTTTTTTTTGTAGCAGGAACTTCTTTGCATATTAAGCCACACACCCCTGATGGAGCTAATCCTCCAAGAGCTTACAGTAGGCCCTGAAAGAAGAGCCTTGTAAGCTCTTGGAGGATTGGCTACATCAAGGGGGTGTGGCCTAATATGTAAAGGAGTTCCTGCTACAAAAAAAAAAGCCCTGCTAACAACTAAGAGCAAAGCTTTGAACTCCTACAGGGGTGTCAAACATGCGGCCTGGGGGACACATCCAGCCCCACCCCACAAGCAACTGGCTTCTCCTGTTCCCTTTTCCATGGCTGCTGCAGCCACACTGTAACTTGCTTTCCTCCTAGCTCCATCAGTGGCTCTTGGCTTCCTACCTCTTGCCTCCCCCCCCCACCCCACACCCGTCTTGATGCCAGAGAGATGCAAAGACAAGCCTGCCTTCTCCCTCTCTCACATCTCTGGAGCTGCTCCTCCGCCTCCTTTGGGGAGGAAAGGAGGGGGTAGAAAAGAGAGAGAGAGAGAGAAAACAAAGTTGGAGTCCTGTGGCAGCTTTTAAGACCATGTTTTATTTCCGGTATAAGCTTTTGTGTGCAAGCACACTTCTTCAGAGGGAGGGAGGGAGATGGATGGATTCTTCTGCCAAGGACAATTTACATTAAGGAAATTATTTTGGTTTATTCTGAAAAGTCTTTTTTTGGGGGGGGGGAAAAAGACTGGATTTCTCTGTTCCTATCTGGATTTTATTTCCTTTCAAAAAGACCTTATTAGGAATTAGAATATTTGGATTGGTCCTTATATGAGAGTGGGATGATTTCAGATGCCAAATGATAATAGCACGCACTGGCAATGAGACAGGAAAACTAGATCTCAAATTAGTCCTGTAGGAGGCATTGTCCGGAGCAGGGGTGGCCAAACTTGCATAGTGCAAGAGCCACATAGAATAAATGTCAGATGTTTGAGAGCCTCAAGGCTTAAACGTCAGGTGCTTGAGAGCTGCAAGACAGGAAGGAAGGAAATCAAATAGATGGGGAGAGAAAGTGGAAAGAAAGCAACTTTAACTTTAAATGTGGCTTGGAGAAGTGATTTAAGGAGATAAATGTCTTCCCCAAGAGCCACACAATATGTGCGGAAGAGTCACATGTGGCTCCAGAGCCACATTTTGGCCACCCTTGGTCTGGAGTTTTGCTATCAATTGCAATTCAGCAATCTCTCTTTCTAATCTCCCTTTGAAAGAGCACTGCTACTCTTAAGTCAGCAACTGAAGGTTGTGCTATCTGATGTCAGACTTAGGTCCATGTATTCTTTGCATCCTCCTGGTCAGAACCGAGACCTAGGTTTCCTGTCTCATCACCAATGCTGGCATCTCCGCACCTGCTACCCCTCTGCATATCAAACTTAATCTAGCTAAGGGTCCTATTGCCATTCAGCATCGGGAATCACCGTTACATCTTCCTTCCTTCCTCCCCCACAACAGCCACCCTGTGAGGTGGGTGGGGCTGGAGAGGGCTCTCACAGCAGCTGCCTTTCAAGGTAAAGGAAGGTAAAGGAGATTGTGAGCTGCTCTGAGACTCTTTGGAGTGGAGGGCGGGATATAAATCCAATATCATCTTCTTCTACATCTCTGTACCTCCTGTTAACATTTTAGTGCATGCCTGGCCCAACAAAGTGACATTTATGTCAGATCCGGCCCGGGGAAACAAATGGGTTTGATGCTGCTGCCTTAGAATCCCTGATTCGGTGAGGTGTTACCAAAATGCTTTACAAAGAGAAAGGCAGATTCCTCGCTCAGGATGCGTGGCTGAGTCTTGCTGATGCAGCTTGAATGAGCGTGATGGAGCGGCTCATATCAAAGTTATGAATAGAGCTTGACTCAGTCCTGGAAGGGGGGTGGCGCTCGGCCTCCCCCAGCCTGTTAGCAGCCGGGCCGGCCTCCCCGCCAGCGGCTTTGTAGGGAGTTCAGCACAAGGTCAGTGCTTGGGCTTTGATCAACTGCCGCAGCCGCTGGGTTGTAACAGGAACCGAGAGGAACTGAGCAGGGAAAGACGGCAAGAGATGCACATGGCAAGCGGCAGGCAAAGGGTATCTCTTGCCAGGCTTCAGGACTGCCAGCCGAAAGCCCTCCGACCTTTGTGCCCAGGCTCCAGCGGGCAAAAGCCTTTGGAACAACCGGCTTGACTGGCCTCATTGGAGGGATTTCGTTGTGTTTTCCAACAAGAAAGTCCTAGAAAGGCAACGTTTCAGAGGGTCGCTGTGCGGGTCTCCGGTAGAGCAGAGAGATGGAAGTCCAAAAGCACCTTTGAGGGCAATGAGAGTTCCAAGGTATAAGACGGGGGGGCCAAACTTGCTTAATGTAAGAGCCACGTAGAACAAATGGCAGATGTTTGAGAGCCGCAAGACATGAATGTCAGAGAAGGAAGGAAGGAAGGAAGGAAGGAAAGAAGGAAGGAAGGAAGGAAAATTGGTGATGGGAGGGAGAGGTGGAAAGAAAGCAACTTTAACTTTAAATGCATTCTCCAAGCTACTGGCTGGTTTATCTTAGAGAACTGCTTTAAGGATACAAATGCCTTCCCCAAGCCAGCCGATGGGTGGTGGGAGCTTCGAGAGCCACACAATGTGTGTGAAAGAGCCACATGTGGCTCCCGAGCCACAGTTTGGCCACCCCTGGAATAAGATTTTGGGATTTTGGCTCTCGGAAGCTCCTACCCTGAAGCTCCTGCTGGTCTCTAATGCACTCCTGGACCCAAGAGCCATGAGCCCCTCATAGGACCGGATCTACAAGTTTTTTGAGGGGGGGGCAAAATTAAAAAGTTATGCCCTCTTACGGGCCCATTCTATCTTATGGACCCATAGAATAGAATGGACTCCAAACCCAATTTGGCACACACCCCCTCTGTTGGTGCCCGGGGCAAGCACCCCCCCTCTGCCCCCCCTAGATCCAGCCCTTGCCCCTCACACTCTACCTCCGCTCTCTCCCTTTCCCAGTACCAAATCCTTCCAGGGAATAACGTCTGCAGAATACATTCAAGAACAGCTGAAGCTTACCATATGATGTATTTCCAAGCTCTTTCCCTCTGGGAGTGCCGTCTCCCACTACTTTATAAAATCTTGTCCATGAAGTCCGTGCTTATGCCAGGGCTTTTTTGGTAGGAAAAAGCCCGGCAGGAACTTCTTTGCATATTAGGCCACAACTACTGGTGTCACCATTGTTTCACACAGCGCTGGCGCTAGAGAGCCCTCACAAGGCTGGTGCCCCGGTCCAGGCATCCCTGCTGCCCTTCTCCTTGGCAAGGGCGAGCTCGGCGGTGGCCACCACGGGGCTTCTGTCCAGCAGACATTTCCCTCCCCCACGCCCTGCTTTCTGATGACCCTAAAGTGGGGGGAGGGCCTCCGAAGCGGGGATCCCCTGCCCCCACCTGGGGATTACAAACAACAAGAGGAAACCATGGAATGGATGCAAGCAAGGAAGCCAAAGGCTCAATGTATAAAATTACTGGCAAATAACAATATTTTGTTGTTCAGTTGCCCAGTCAATGCTGACTTTTTGTGACCCCCTGGACCAAGTCACGCCAGGCCCTCCTGTCTTCCATCATCCTCTGAAGTCTGCTCAAATTCATGTTGGTGACATCAGCAACGCTGTCCAGCCATCTCGTCTTTTGCCGTCCCCTTCTTCTTTTGCCTTCGGTCTTTCCCAGCATCAGGGTCTTCTCCAGGGAGTGCTCCCTTCTCATTTGGTGGCCAAAGCATTTCAGCTTCAGCATCTGACCTTCCAGGGAACAGTCTGGGTGGATTTCCCTTAGAACTGACGGATTTGATCTTCTTGCAGTCCAAGGGACTCTCAAGAGTCTTCTCCAGCACCACAGCTCGAAAGCATCTATCCATCTGTGCTCAGCCTTCCTTATGGTCCAACTCTCACAGCCATACATTACTACTGGAGTGGGAATATCATCGCTTGGACTTTTGTTGGCAGGGTGATGTCTCTGTTTTTTATTATACTGCCTAGGTTCACCATTACAAAAGTATAAATGTAATTTCCATGATTTCAGATGTGCAAAATTTGAGCTTTTGGGCTTCCTTGCTTGCACCCCCCCCCCTCCGGGGATTGACAATCCTATAACACATGTGCAGTCGGATGTGGTGGGTGCAGGCTATATCCTGTACTCCTTAATTGCAACCAGAGGACTTAGTCTGCTATGAATGGTGGATTAGATGCAACTTTCTATGAATTTTAGGTTCATGCATATAGATTTATGGGGATCAATGTTGAGCCCCTTAAAACCAGTCCACCAGAATCTTTGGCTTCCACGCAGAGTCTTCCACATGGCTCTTTAAAAGGGTTTTCGGTCTCAGTAATACAGATGACACCAAAGATCGGGTTTTAAAATAATTACTCTTAAGAGAGACTAAATTTCTGCAGTGTCTGTTTTGGAGAGGTTTTAATGGTAACCATTCTGAGTCACGGTGCCAAAGTTTATTCCAAAAGAAGATGGCAAAGAATCAAGCAAACGTATTTTTTTTAAGAGTGTCCCAAGTTTTTAAAAAGTGAAGATAAATCATCAGGCTTATGAATGAGCTAATATAAAAACAGGGAATCCTTGCCCCAGTGGCTGAAAAGAGAAGCTACGTCAGACCTTGGAAGACCAGATGACTGGGAGACTCTTCTTGAAATGTGGGTCATGAAAAGGGTGCCAAGTGAAAGGCAAAGAGAAGGGCGTTGATGTGGGCATGGAGGGCAGCAAAGTGCCTTGGTGTGGAGTCAGTGGCCCACCGTGAAGGGCAGCTGTGCTTAGAGGATCCAGACTGCGGGAACGCCTTGGCTCTTGACAGCCGCAAAGGTTGACTCTTACCTGGCTTTTTAGAGGGCAGCCATTTCACTGGGCCCCATCCTGGCAACGTGTTGCAGTTCTTGTTTTCTTGTCCTGTTCCAGAGCCAGGGATGGAGCTTTTTTGGAGTCAGTGCCACCTACTTCTCCAAACTGGAAAGCCAGTTTGGTGTATAGTGGTTAAGTGCCTAGACTCTTATCTGGGAGAACCGGGTTTGATTCCCCACTCCTCCACTTGCAGCTGCTGGAATGGCCTTGGGTCAGCCAGAGCTCTTGTAGGAGTTGTGGGGGAAGAAGACTTAAGGAGATTGTAAACTGCTCTGAGTCTCTGGTTCAGAGAGAAGGGCGGGGTATAAATCTGCTCTTTTCCTTCCTCCTCCTCCTTTCTCCTTCTCCTCCTTTCCCCCCTCCTTCTCCTCCTCCTCCTCGGTCTCCTCCTCCTCCTCATTCTCCTCTTCCTTTCTTCTCCTCCTCCTCCTTCCTGTCCTCCACCTTTCTCCATCTCCTTCTTCTTCTCCTCCTTTCTCCTTCTCCTCCTTCTCCGCCTTTCTCCTTCTGCTCCTCCTCGTCCTTCTCTTCCTTTCTCCTCCTTCTCCCACTCTTTCTTCTCCTTCTTTCTCCTCCTCCTCCTCTGTCTCCTCCTCCTTCTCCTCCTTTCTCCTTTCTCCTTCTGCTCCTCCTCCTCGTCCTTCTCCTCCTCCTTTCTCCTTTCTCCTCCTTCTCCTACTCTTTCTCCTCCTCCTTCTTTCTCCTCCTCCTTCTCCTCCTTTCACCACCTCCTCCTCCTCCTTCTTGCCATCGAATAGACTTAGTGTCTCCAGCAGGGGTCACCCACGTGGTGCCCAGCACAGGATTGCCAGATCCCCCGTGGCTGCTGGTGGGGCTTGGGGGGGGCAGGGTTTCCAGATCTCAGACTGGAAAACTCCTAGGGATTTGGGGGTGGAGACTGCAGTGGGGGGGAGGACAGGGACCTCGGAGGTGTGCAATGTCAGAGGGTCCACCCTCCAAAGCATCCGTTTTCTCCAGGGCAACTGGTTAGGCCAGGAATCTCGGATTAGAGCGATCACTCGTCTGATCCAGCAGGACACACCTCTTTTGTTCTTACAGCCTGGTCAATAATGGAACCCTGTTTACTAATGGAAAATTCTCAGGGATTATTCCCCCATCAGTTATGTTTCCTTTCTGCACAGACGGACGGAGTGGTAAAGCTGCAGTACTGCAATCCGAGCTCTCTGCTCACAAGCTGGGTTTGATCCCAACGGAAGCTGGGTTCAGATGGCCAGCTCAAGGTTGACTCAGCCTCCCATCTCTCCGAGGTCGGTAAAATGAGTATCCAGCTTGCTGGGGGGAAAGTGTAGATGACTGGGGAAGGCAATGGCAAACCACCCTGTAAAAAGTCTGCCGTGAAAACATTGTAATGTGATGTCACCCCAGAGCTGGAAACGACTGGTGCTTGCACAGGGGACTACCTTGACCTTTATTGTAACAACAGAGTTCAGAGCAGGTATTTTGTGGCACAGGAATGCAACAAGCCCGGTCTGTTGTCATCCAAGTAAAGCAGAACTAAATAGGAGGTCAGTTGCTGGTGGCTCAGAAGGCTTCGGAGAAGTCCAGGCCGATGCCATCCCTCAGCATAGAGTGCAGAACTCTTGGAACCTGAGGCCTTGGCTGTGACCTGGCAGGACACGTGGGCTACGAGATCTGGCAGATTTACAGCTCCCCCTTCTGCTCTCCAGCACCATATGTGCAAAGCAGACAGTTGTCAAAGGCACTAAGCTGTTAAAAGCAAGGCCTGGCGGTTTTCTGTTGATCCAGAGCCCAGATGTAATTAACATGCTGCTAGAGCTGTGACTGGTAACAGAAAAGCAGGAGAAATGCATGCATAGAAATGGGGAGGACTCTGTGTGTGTGTGTGTGTGTGTGTGTGTGTGTGCGTGCACTCGGCTGTCTGTGTCAAGGCTATGGCTGTGGGACTGGATTCCTCTCTCTCTCTGCAACTTGGAAAGACAACCCTTCAAAACAAGTTGAGGTCACTGAGTTTGTTGTTCTCCAATTTTCCCCCTCCCGCTCCTCTAATCTCTGCTGGAAAATCTGATTTGGGATGTGATTTGCATAGCCTGTCTCATGATTTCATTTAATCTGTGCAATTCTCTTACAGAGCAGAACAGCATAAGTTATCCCAAGGAACGTGGTGGGTTAGGCAGTACAAATCCACCTGTCGAGCCAGTAACGCTTTAACTCTTTACAAACTTTGCACGGAAGTTCTCGATGCCAACTGAATGGTGGGGGAAGGGGCACAGCACTTCACTGAATCCTGCCAAAAAAAAAAAAGTTAATTTGTTGTTATTTGTTAACAACTGACTTCTGGTGATCTGGGATTTTCAAGGCAGAAGGCCGAGTTCAGAGGTATCTCACCATTGCATGCTTCTGCATTGTGACTCTGGTATTCTTTGGAGGTCTCCCATCCAAATAGTAGCAAGAGCCGCCCTTGCTTCCCTTCTGAGATTTTGTGAGATCAACCTAGCCTGGTCTAGGTCAGGAGAACAGGGCTTTGTATGGGGTTTTAAAACCCACAGAGAGCTCAAATGTAGATGGTTAGTTCCTTGCTGAACTCAAAGAAAGAATCCGGTTTATAAAAGTGCATTGAACAGTACTGTAGTGGCTTCAGAGTTGCTAAGTGGATGTGGTCTTCGATTGTTCATGGATTTCAAATGTTGCACACTTCCATTGGTCCGGCTAGATTCCTAACTTTGGTCTGAGTGAGCTGGGTAGGAGTGGTCAGTTCTGTTTGCCAAGGACAGTTGGTTTTTGCAACGGTTATACACGTGAACGATTCCAGTTGTACATTTGGATACAGGTGAAATGCAGTGCATAACATATAATTTAGAGACATTCTGTTACACTTAACAGTGCTAGGAAACTGATCCTTTGAAGATGTTCTGTATGGTCATGTGCAGGCCTCATTTTGGGCAGGAAACTTTCTTTCTTTCTTTCTTTCTTTCTTTCTTTCTTTCTTTCTTTCTTTCTTTCTTTCTTTCTTTCTTTCTTTCTTTCTTTCTTTCTTTCTTTCTTTCTTTCTTTCTTTCTTTCTTTCTTTCTTTCTTTCTTTCAACATAAGAGAAGCCCTGTTGGATCAGGCCAATGGCCCATCCAGGCCAACACTCCATGTCACAAAGTGGCAAAAAATGTGTGTATATATATACTATATATATACACACACACACACACATATACATATATACATATACACACACTGTGGCTAATAGCCACTGATGGACCTCTGCTCCATATTTTTATCTAAACCCCTTGAAGGTGGCTATGCTTATGGCCGCCGCCACCTCCTGTGGCAGTGAATTCCACATGTTAATCACCCTTTGGGTGAAGAAGTACTTCCTTTTATCCGTTTTAACCTGTCTGCTCAGCAATTTCATCGAATGCCCACGAGTTCTAGTATTGTGAGAAAGGGAGAAAAGTACTTCTTTCTCTACTTTCTCCATCCCATGCATTATCTTGTCAACCTCTATCATGTCACCCCACAGTCGACGTTTCTCCAAGCTAAAGAGTCCCAAGTGTTTCAATCTTTCTTCATAGGGAAAGTGTTCCAGCCCTTTAATCATTCTTGTTGCCCTTTTCTGGACTTTCTCCAATGCTATTTTCTTTCTTTCTTTCTTTCTTTCTTTCTTTCTTTCTTTCTTTTCTTTCTTTCTTTCTTTCTTTCTTTCTTTCTTTCTTTCTTTCTTTCTTTCTTTCTCCCCTGCCCCCCCCCCAAAAAAATACTTGCTTCTGGGCTTCAAACTCCCTGTGAAAATTTTGCTGAACTCTTAAGATCTGAAATACTTTTTAATATTTCCCCCCATACACACAAAAAGGAAAATAACCAAAACATATAAAGCAGACAGATAGAAATCTTCCTCATGCCGCTGTGGCCACGTAGGAGAAAGTAATTTTAAAAGTATGATGGGAGTAAGGTTTTATTATGACAATTATAATTCAAGAAGCATTTTGAGGTAGATGCTGACCTTGGGTCAGTCATGACTCTCTCAGACACATTCTCTCACAAGAGCCCTCTCAGTCCCACCCACCTCACAGGGTGTCTGTTGAGGGGGAGGAAGATAAAGGAGATTGTGAGCTGCTCTAAAACTGAGATTCAGAGTAGACAACAGGGTATAAATCCAATATCATCATCATTTTCTTCTTTGGCTAAAAGTTCTTCTGATGGTGGGACTTTGTCTTAACTCTAACCAAACACAATAACTCAGCCCCCCACCCCTTTGTGTAAGACCAATCAGGGGTTGTCAGGATTCCACATGAAACAGCCCCTGCTGGCATTTCTGAGAGTCCACCTCCAGGCTGAGAAAAACACCACGTGGGATGCTTTTGAGATGTTCATTCTCCCCACAATAGACCTTAATAGCCCATCAACTGTCCTGTTGTTATTCAAGGAAGAGTGGAAAAAAAGCCAGCAAGCAAAATACTTTCTCAGTGGCTTGTTGTGATCCAATAAGTCCTCCAAATTCCACCAAGTATTACAATCCCAACTTCAATATCCTCCAAGTTTCTTTATAATTCAATAAACAGGATTTGTCCAGCCAGGGATGGGATGGGCCTCTCTTCTCCTGCCGGCTTGGATTAAGCTGTGCAAACTCCCACCCTTTAAGCTTTCGGAACACATGTTGAGAAGACGGCAAAGCAATTTGGCTCAGGAAACTGAAGGCAGTTTGTTCTGTAAGTCTTGGTGGCTGTGGTTGAGTGTGTGTGGGGGGAATGCACCTTCAGGGCCACCCCGCCCCCTCTTTCTGGAAGGGAATAACCAAAAATACAACCGTGATACAATCGCTAATTATTAATATTCTCATAAAGGCTGAGCGCAGAAGAATAGATGCTTTTGAGCTGTGGTGCTGGAGAAGACTCTTGAGAGTCCCTTGGACTGCAAGAAGATCCAGTCAGTCAGTCCTAAGGGAAATCAACCCAGACTGTTCCCTGGAAGGTCAGATGCTGAAGCGGAAGCTCCAATATTTTGGCCACCCAATGAGAAGGGAGCACTCCCTGGAGAAGATCCTGATGCTGGGGAAGACAGAAGGCAAAAGAAGAAGCGGACGGCAAAAGAGGAGATGGTTGGACAGCATTCTCTCTCTCGGCTTGACTTCGCGAACGAAGATTTAAGAAGGGTGCAGTAGTCCACGTCTGCTGCAGGCTCGCTGGTGGCTGATAAGACCAATGCGGGACAGGCAGATCCGGCCACAGTGGCTGCAGGGAAAAGTCTGATTTGGGGTTGGTGCTGTAGCAGTGCGATTCTTCCTCAGTCTCCTTTTGTCCTCAAGACCAGCTATGCGTGCGTTCTCAAAGGAAGAGACAGCCTGGTGGATGGTGTGCCTCCATGCTTTGCGATCTGAGGCTAGGTCAGACCACTGGTGATGGTTGATGCGACAGGTGCCAAGGGATTTCTTCAAGGAGTCCTTGTACCTCTTCTTTGGTGCCCCTCTATTTCGATGGCCGGTGGAAAGTTCGCCATACAGAGCAATCTTGGGAAGGCGGTGGTTTTCCATCCTAGAAATATGCCCTGCCCAGCGCAGCTGCGTCTTCAACAGCAGTGCCTCGATGCTTGTAACCTCCGCCCTCTTGAGGACTTCAGTGTTGGTCACAAAGTCACTCCAGTGGATGTTGAGGATGGTGCGAAGGCAGCGCTGATGGAAGCGCTCAAGGAGTCGCAGGTGAGGACGGTATAAAACCTACGATTCGGAGCCGTAGCATCAGTAATGGACAGTATTACTGATGTAACAAACACGAATTTGAGCAGACTTCGGAGGATGGTGGAAGTCGGGAGGGCCTGGTGTGACTTGGTCCAGGGGGTTGCAAAAAGTCAGGCTCGACTGTGCAACTGAGCAAATGTTCTCAACACCTTTTGCAAAATATCATAGTTTTTTTTTACAGATTTCACCAACTTTAAAGCACAAATATATAAACAAATGAACAAATCCCCAAGTCTTGTGTTGTGATCCGTTTGATTCTTTGTTTCTGGGTATCAGTTCTAATTAGTGTTACTTGCGGTTTCCACAAGGGGACGGCTCGGACCCCGTTTCTCAAGGCTTCACCAAGGCAGATGCTGCATAAAAAGTTTCTCCAAGTTGTGGCTTCAGTTTTTCCACTAGGTAGTCTCCCAGCTTGCTGTTGAATTCAGTCTTATGACTTCCACCATCTGGTGTTACCAGACCTCTTTGGGGAGTGTCTGGCCGAAATCACTCTAGAACCTATAAACAAACACAACCCTTTGGTTATAGTGACAAATTGATTAATGTATTGCAACAAGTAGTCCGGGGATCCAAATAAGGCCCCTGAGCAACTGGCTGTCCTCTGCTTCCCTCTCCCTCTCTCTTGCTTCCTTCTGCATCACAGCTTGCTTTGCCAGGCTTGCTCAATTGCACAGGAGCTACAGAGCGAAGCCTCTAATCTTTCCATTGGCTGAGGCTCCTCCCTTGGGGAGGGAGGGGGAAGGAATAGCTTGCTTTGCCAGGCTCTCTCAATTGCACAGCAGAGTTACTGAGCCAAGCCTCTCTTCTATTGGCTGAGGCTCCCCCCTAGTCCCCTGGGGAAGGAAGGAAAGAGCCAGAGCTTCCTTTGCCCAGTTCCCTGAATCCCATGGGAGAAAGACAAAGAAAGCATCTTTAAAACCAACGAGTGCTAACATTTTAAGCATGTTTTAAGTTATACATATATATACATATATATATAAATGTTCCCGGGCTCTAAGACTGAGATTCAGAGTAGATGACAGGGTATACATCATCTTCTTCTTTGGCTAAAAGTTCTTGGGAGGTGGTGGGCTCTCCTTCCTTGGAGGTTTTTCAACAGAGGCTAGATGGCCATCTGACAGCAATGAAGATCCTGTGAATTTAGGGGGAGGGGTTTGTGAGTTTCCTGCCTTGTGCAGGGGGTTGGACTAGATGACCCTGGAGGTTCCTTCCAACTCTTCTATGATCCTAACAGGCTTCCTCCTTGGGAGGTGGTGGGCTCTCCTTCCTTGGAGGTTTTTCAACAGAGGCTGGATGGCCATCTGACAGCGATGAGGATCCTGTGAATTTAGGGGGTGGTGTTTGTGAGTTTCCTGCATGTTGCAAGGGGTTGGACTAGATGACCCTGGAGGTCCCTTCCAACTCATCTATGATCCTAACAGGCTTCTTCCTTGGGAGGTGGGCTCTCCTTCCTTGGGCTCCCCTTCCTTGGAGGTTTTTCAACAGAGGCTAGTTGGCCATCTGACAGCAATGAAGATCCTGTGAATTTAGGGGGAGGGGTTTGTGAGTTTCCTGCATTATGCAGGGGGTTGGACTAGATGACTCGCAATGGATGTCTTCTTCCTGAGGTACAAAATGTCCACGGCCCAATTTCTCAGTATAAGAATACCCCGGAATTCCCTGAACAGGTCGTCGACTTCTGCGGCCGCTTTGAGCCAGTGTGGAGCGTGAGCCGCTATTGAGAGAGCATAACGGAGATGACTGTCCCTATGAGTTTTGCCTTAAAATTGTAATGTTTAGTATCTGTTGATGTTGTGGAATCTCCCTCGTTGACAAAGGCTTTGAAGCAGGTGTTTGCCAGAGGTCACCATGCTTTCCAGGCACGCGAGCGCGCACACACAAAAATACTTTAAAAGAGGCATAAGTAACGGAGTAGTAAATATAGCTAAGATTGGATTAAAGCAGTTGGTAAGACCTATGAATAGCTATATTTATGGCTCAGTTACTTATGCATCATGGCTCTAATTAGCCCCCCTCCCAGCAATCACCCCCCCCCCCCCAATAGCTGCTGGTTGACGACTTCTGTTTCGGTGCATTTGAAGCATCCGAAAGCTCAGACCTAGATGGAGAAACACTGGTCCTTTTATTAACTTGCTTCATACATTCAGACCTGAATCAGTTTCGCAGGGCTTGCAAAACCGCCCTCTTTCAGCTCGCTTTTAAGATGGAACCCGGCTAACTGACATCTAGCCATCCTATACATGTTTCTCAATTGTAGCACCTTAGTTAATAATTTATAATGGTTTAACTGTTTTATCTAATTTTTAACTTAATTTGTAAATGTAATTCAACTGTATTTTAATCTGTTTTATAATAATGATTGTATTTTATTGTAATCATGGTTACACCATGTCCTGTGAGCCGCCGAGCCTGCCTTTGGCAGGGGAGGGCGGGATATAAAAATAAATTTATTATTATTATTACATACCCGGCCTTTTTTCCAAAGAGGCTTACCTCGTTCTCTTCTCCATTTCACAACAACCCTGTGAGGTAGACGAGGCTGAGAGTGTGTGACTGGCCCAGGGTCAACCCGTCGGCTTCCATGGCAGAGTGAGGGTTTCGAACCTGGGGTTCCGGAATCCTAACTACTGCCCCCCCCTGCGCTTTAAGCTGCCCCCAGACTCCTGTTCCTTCTCCCTCCCTCATTCCTAAAAGTGTGCCTTGAAGGCATAGCTGCTGAGGTTGCATTATCTTTGTTCCTAAATCCTAGAACAAAAGCCATGCAATGCCTTTGATTAAAGCCTACTGGAACAGCACAGCAGGGTTGCACTTTGTGTGTGTGCATGTGCCTGGAAGTCATAGCTGACGACTGGCGACACGGCTGCACTTCTGATCTTGGGTTTTCGCTGTGGATCAATGCGGCCAGCCTTCTCTGTCTTTTCACATTCCTAAAAGCCGTGTTTACTTTAGTCCTTTCCTGGCTTAAGAAAGCAGAAAAGATTAGGGTTGCCAAGTCCAATTTAAGAAATATTTGGGGACTTTGGGGGTGGAGCCAGGAGACATTAGGGGTGGAGCCAAGTTCAAGGCTGTGACAAGCATAATTGAACTCCAAAGGGAGTTCTGGCCATCACATTTAAAAGGACGGCACACCTTTTCAATGCCTTTCTTCCATAGGAAATGATGGATAGGGGCACCTTCTTTTGGACCCCCTGGTCCAGTCATTTTGAAACTTGGGGGATATTTTGGGGAGAGGCACTAGATGCTGTACTAAAAATTTGGTGCCTCTACCTCAAAAAATAGCACCCCCAGATACCCACGGATCATTTCTCCATTATTTTCTATGGAAATAAATCTCCACAGAGTTCCCAGCAGACATTTCCCTCCCCTCCCCCCGCTTTCTGATGACCCTGAAGCGGGGGGGAGGGGCTCCCAACTAGGGGATCCCCTGCCCCCACCTGGAGATTGGCAACCCTAGAAAAGATCCATTTGTATCCTAAGCAGTGTACTGGGCTCTGTGCTCCTCTCCCCTAATACCCACCCAGGGCCGGTGAGAGGGGTTTCGGTGCCCTAGGCAAGCTGCCCACTAGTGCCTCCCCCAAAATTTAAAAAACAGAGAATTGTAGGAGAAATGAAGAAACTCGAAACTATTTACATTTTTAATTTAAAGTTTTTTTATTTTAGATTTTAATTTTTTTTTTAAAAAAAAATTGTGATATTAAGCAATAAAAATGGTGAGAATACTACTTGATCTGTTTAGCTGGAGGTGCCAGGGACAAGACCTTCGCGTGACCGTTTCTACTTGATCTTTTTAGTGGGAGGTGCCAGGGACAAGACCTTGCACCTGCGAGAAAGATGCTCTACCCCTGAGCTGCGGCTCCCACCCCCTGGCTCTGTTCAAGGAGAGGAGGAAGGACGAGTGGCAGCAGACGACCTCAACAGCAGCCAGTTTTTAGAAGCTGTCCTTGGCTCTTCTTCGGCTTTTGCAATTGGTTCATTTATCCCTGCCGGCTCCGAGGAGCACACTGCGCAGGCACCGTCCGCTTTCACATTTCCTGGGTCTGTAAGAGACCTGGGGAACGAGAAACAGTCTGAGCAGCATCTGCGCTCCACGGAGACTGCTTTCCATTGGAGAAGGCAGCCTCCAAGGAGCACACACGCTGCGCGTGGGGAGAGGGGCCACCTGGCAGTGCACCCTGGGCCAGGTGGCGCCCTAGGCAGCCACCTACTCTACCTACTCCCACGCACCCACCATGTTCCCATCTCTTCAGAGGTAGTGAGGAGGCCTCGTTCTCTAGTTGCGGCAAAGAAGGTTGCCCCCCCTCCCACCACCAACATCGGTTTTGCTCAGCAGCACACAGCCCTGTCGGCACCCTTCCTCCAGTCTCTACCGTGCAGAAGTCTGGGTGGATCCAGATAGGTCTGGACTAAAGCAAGGTCCCCAACCCCTGGTCCATGGACCAGTACCGGTCTGTGGCCTGTTACCAACCGGGCTGTGAGTTGTATAATTATTTCATTATATATTAAAATTGTAGTAGTAGTAATAATAATAATACATTGAATTTATATCCTGCCCTCCACTCCGAATGTCAGAGTCTCAGAGCGGCTCACAATCTCCTTTATCTTCCTCCCCCACAACAGACACCCTGTGAGGTGGGTGGGGCTGAGAGGACTCTCACAGCAGCTGCCCTTTCAAGGACAGAGTCTCAGAGCAGCTTACAATCTCCTTTATCTTCCTCCCCCACAACGGACACCCTGTGAGGTGGGTGGGGCTGAGAGCTCTCCCAGAAGCTGCCCTTTCAAGGACAACTCCTACAAGAGCTATGGCCGACCCAAGGCCATCTCAGCAGGTGCAAGTGGAGGAGTGGGGAATCAAACCCGGTTCTCCCAGATAAGAGAGCTCTGGCTGACCCAAGGCCATCCCAGGAGCTGCAAGTGGAGGAGTGGGGAATCAAACCCGGTTCTCCCAGATAAGAGAGCTATGGCTGACCCAAGGCCATTCCAGCAGCTGCAAGTGGAGGAGTGAGGAATCAAACCCGGTTCTCCCAGATAAGAGAGCTATGGCTGACCCAAGGCCATTCCAGCAGATGCAAGTGGAGGAGTGAGGAATCAAACCCGGTTCTCCCAGATAAGAGAGCTCTGGCTGACCCAAGGCCATTCCAGCAGCTGCAAGTGGAGGAGTGGGGAATCCAACCCGGTTCTCCCAGATAAGAGAGCTATGGCTGACCCAAGGCCATTCCAGCAGCTGCAAGTGGAGGAGTGGGGAATCCAACCCGGTTCTCCCAGATAAGAGAGCTCTGGCTGACCCAAGGCCATTCCAGCAGGTGCAAGTGGAGGAGTGGGGAATCAAACCCGGTTCTCCCAGATAAGAGAGCTCTGGCTGACCCAAGGCCATTCCAGCAGATGCAAGTGGAGGAGTGGGGAATCAAACCCGGTTCTCCCAGATAAGAGAGCTCTGGCTGACCCAAGGCCATTCCAGCAGCTGCAAGTGGAGGAGTGGGGAATCAAGCCTGGTTCTCCCAGATAAGAGAGCTCTGGCTGACCCAAGGCCATTCCAGCAGCTGCAAGTGGAGGAGGGGGGAATCAAACCCGGTTCTCTTAGATAAGAGTCTGTGCACTTAACCACCACAGCAAACTAATAGGAATAAAGTGCACAATTATATCATCCCAAAACCATCGCCATCCCAAAACCATAAAGTGCACAATTGTATCATCCCAAAACCATCGCCCCCCACCCACCAGTCTGTGGAAAAACTGTCTTCTACAAAACCGGTCCACAGTGCCAAAAAGGTTGGGGACCACAGGGCTAAAGGATGAGAGTTGGGTCCTTCTGAGTTATCCCAATCCTATGGGTGATAAAATGTCCTCCAAAACACCCTGTCATGAACGGCCCTGCTCAGGTCTTGCAAACGGAGGGCTCTCCTGGCTTCCTGGTTGGAGTCCGTCCATCTCATGCTTAGCCTCCCTCGTTCCCTAGCATGATTGTCTTTCCCTGGGATGTCTCTCTTCTTACCAGGGCTTCTTTCGGAGCAGGAAGGCAGTTCTGGCTGGCTTAGCGTCAGGGGATGTGGACCTGCTGGGCTTTTTCTACAAAAAAGTCCTGTGTAAGACAATGGTGACATCAGGGGTGTGTGGCCTAATATGTAAATGAGTTCCTGCTGGGCTTTTTCTACAAAAAAAAGCCCTGCTTCTTATGATGTGACCAGCCTCAGTTTGGTCATTTTAGCTGGAGAGCCAATTTTGGTGTAGCGGTTAAGCGTGTGGACTCTAATCTGGGAGTACCGGGTTTGAATCCCCCCTCCTCCCCCACATGCAGCTGCTGGTGTGACCTTGGGCCAGTCAAAGTTCTCTCAGAGCTGGTCTTGAAGAGTAGGTGTGTCTGTTTGTGGAGAGGAAGGGAAGGAAATTGTAAACCACTCTAAGTGAAGGGCAGGGTAGAAATCCAGACCTTGTCTCCTCCTCCTCTTCAGGCTTGATTGGCTCTAGAATCCCCTGGGGCAGTCTCTCTGACATGCCAAACTCTCCTCCAGCTCCACATTTCAAATGAATCGGGACCTCAAAGACCATCACGCCCAGCTCTTGCTTGCCTTGTTGGCTCTTCAAAAGTTAAAAAGAGTGAGATTTGCCAGGTGGCCTATTTGTTCTTTCAGGTACCTTCTAATTGTGTTAATTAACTTCAAGGTAGGTTCCCCCCACCCTCACTCCAGCCTCCCTTTTCTGCCTTCAGATGCCAAAACAAACCTTGCCATAATTATCAACCATCCTTTTCATTACTGGCTGCCTAATTATCCTATTAATAGCTCATCCTAAGAGACTGTATTCCTTGGCAGGCAAATATTTGTTTTTAAATTAGCAAACACAAAAGACAAACCTCTCTGTTTGCGGGAGGATTTTTGAAATGCAAAATGGTTCGCCTTGACGGAGGGTGAAGCATATAATCCGGGAAAAGCCAAATACTTTAATCTGTGGAAAGCTTTTCGTCTCCTTTGAGGAGGTCCAACGACGGGCAGGGCTGGAGCGTGTGTTTGTGTGTGTGTGAGTCTTTAAATATGGTACCGTATCTGTTAGTAAGCGCTTGATTCCAATTTGCAGGGCAGGGGGGCGGGAACATGCAAAGTGTAACAAGCAGCTGGGAAAAATTAAATTGGGAGGGGGACAGAATTACGGTAGACCTTTCTAGCGAACTATGGCACAGAGTGGTAAACTGAGGTACTGCAGTCCAAGCTCCACTCACAACCTGAGTTTGATCCTGGCGGAAGCTGGGTTCAGGCACCTGGCTCAAGGTTGACTCAGCCTTCCAAAACCAAATGAGTTTGCTGGTAGGAAAGTGGGGATGACTGGGGAAGGCAGTGGCAAACCACCCCGTAAACGTCTGCCAAGAAAATGTCATGATGTACTCCCTCTAAGCTAGGGGTGGCCAAACTGTGGCTCAGGAGCCACATGTGGCTCCTTCACACACATTGTGTTGCTCTCGAAGCCCCCACCGCCCCATCGGCCAACTTGCAGAAGGTATTTGTCTCTTTAAAGCACTTATCCAAGCCATGTGAGCCAGCACCTTGGAGAATGCGTTTAAAGTTAAAGTTGCTTTCTTTCCACCTCCCCCCCCCATCTTCCTCCCTTCCTCCCTCAAACATCTGACACTTATTCTATGTGGCTCTTATGTTTGGCTATCCCCGCTCTAAGCTCTGGAGACTTGTGAGCAAATATTCTACTTTGTGAGCTACTGGTATTAAAGTTGTAAGCTGCTGCATAAATTAGTTTGCTCTGGGGCCATTTTTCCTGAGATAAGACAAAAATGTGGGAGCCGGACGCTAAAAAACGGTGGGCTACCTCACACTAACTCAGCTTAGAGGGAACACATCACCCCATGGTTTGGTAATGACTTGGTGCTTGCACAGGGGCCCACCTTGACCTTTACCTAGTGAACCATGTAGAGGGGGAAGTGAAGAGAATGGCCTTCCTGTGCCCACTTTGAACTTAAAAGCTAGGTTTTGAACACTTTGAGGTGACCCGCAGGGGAAAATGTGAAGGCTCATTTGCTGGGAAGTTAAGAGAGCCAGTTTGGTGTAGTGGTTAAGTGTGCGGACTCTTATCTGGGAGAACCGGGTTTGATTCCCCACTCCTCCACTTGCAGCTGCTGGAATGGCCTTGGGTCAGCCATAGCTCTTGCAGAGTTGTTCTTGAAAGGGCAGTTTCTGGGAGAGCTCGCTCAGCCCCACTTACCATCCTTCTGGTCAGCTGTGAATGCACCAGTAGTGGTTAAGTGTTTGGTGTAGTGGTGAAGTGCACGGACTCTTATCTGGGAGAACCGGGTTTGATTCCCCACTCCTCCACTTACAGCTGCTGGAATGGCCTTGGGTCAGCCATAGCTCTTGCAGAGGTTGTCCTTGAAAGGGCAGCTGCTGTGAGAGCCCTCTCCAGCCCCACCCACCTCACAGGGTGTCTGTTGTGGGGGAGGAAGGGAAAGGAGATTGTGAGCCGCTCTGAGACTCTTCGGAGTGGAGGACGGGATATAAATCCAATCTTCTTAAGACCTGTGGCAGACTTTGAACTCAGAGCAGAGGCAACACTAGGCTTGCCAGGTCCATGTTGGGAAGTACCTAAAGATTTTGGGAGCACAGCCTGGGGAGAGACCTCAGCAGGGCATAGTTCCATAGAGTCCACCCTCCAAAGCAGCTATTTTCTCCAGGGGAACCGCCCTGAGACACTTCGGTGAGAAGGGCGGGATATAAGTCTAAATATAAATAAATAAAAAATCTCTGTCATCCGGAGACCAATTGTGAAAGCAGGAGATCTCCAGGTCCCACCTGGAGGCTGGCAACTCCCAAGTTGCTCTTGGTATTATGTGAGAAGAAGTCCAAAGGGAAGGGCAGGAGAATGGTTCCAAATTTGCTTTTGTTAACCTGAGGGACTCACTGTTGCATGATGGTACTGAAAGCCAGCACTGCTGGTTTGAAAAGGAAAGAGACAGGCAGCTCAAGGAATCAGAGCGTGGCAGCGGTGAAAAAGGCCTATTCTGCGTTGGGGATTACTAGGAAAGGGGCTAAAAATAAAGCGGTCAGTGTTGTAGAGCTAAATGGTGTGGCCTCATTTGCAATACTCTGTTCTGCTCTTCTGGTGCACTTTTGCTAGACAGGGGATGTGATAGACTAGAGGATTTTAACATTGTTCATAGGCTGGGAAAAGTGGATAACTGGGGAAGGCCTCGGCCTCCATGCCCTCTATGTTTGGCCCTCTTGATGAACTGATTGGGTGCTGTGTGGACTGGATGGACCCTCACTGGTCTGACCCAGCAGGGCTCTTCTCATGTTGTATATTCTTTTTGCAAAAAGAAAACTAGTGGGATTGCGTGAAGGACTGTAAATGTCACCTCTAAATTAATGTATTGAGTGCCAGCCCCACAATAACTTAGCAGGCTCAGAGGCCTGGCTCTTTTGGGATTGGTGGGGGGGGAGGAGAATCACCCATTTGAGGGTGCTTTTGAGGCTCATCCCAAGTTAAAAGGTACCTCAAGGCACAGCAGCCAAGAAGGTCTGAGCGCCTGCTCCGGCTGCAACGCCACTGAGGATGTTCTCCACAGCTGAGAACAAAACGTCTGGAAGGAAAACTTTCTCCAGTAGAACACGGCACTTGAGCCCGGAAGATTCTACAAACCCTAATGATGTTACCAGCCGTGAAAACCTGAAATCTTTGATAAAAGGTACCTCCTTCCTCGCTCAGCCTCTCACAGAAAACTGGGCCAGGCATTTCTCCAGTTTTCAATACTTAAAGTGGAAAGTGCTCCATTACAAGGTAGGCGGTGGTGAGTGTGAAAACTGCGGAATGATTAGCCCCGAAAGTTAATTATTTACTGTGTAAGTTTAAGCGTTGGTGTCTGCATGGCCTTTTATCAACTGTATCTGAGCACAGAGCCCTGTTCAAAGTATAACTAAGCATCTAACAGAGCAGGAAAAGGGCGAGCCAAGGGGCGGAGGGAGGAAAAGGGGGTGGGGGAAACAGGAGAGGTTGTGGTCACACAACTGACTCATGACTAGGTGTCTGTCGGCACATCTTGAAAACCCAGAAGGCGGCTTCTGAGTAGGGGCACCCCTAAATATCCTCTACTTCCACTTTTAAATTTGGCAACAATTTTTTTTTTTCAGTGGGGAAACAGTCCCGCCCTCCAAGTGCCGTTTGCACATGTCTTGTTTCCCTGGACTTTGATGTCCTGCTTGGATGCCATTTTGAAAAACCCTTTGAGAGGAGGAGTTGTTTACCACTTGGATTAGTCATGCGGGCGATTCCACCCTATCAGGGTGCATGGGCTGGTATCAAGGTGCAGGTTAGTCAACCAGGTTGGGATATCCAGTGAGGGCAAGCAAAGTTCACGAAAGGTGAGAGGAAAAGCTGGCAGTGCAACTCATGGGGTAGATCTCGATTCAGATATGTTTGTACTTCACGTTTCTCCCCAGTGGCGTTCCAAAGAAGCGTACAATATTGTTTTCTTCTTCTCTGTGTTTTTATCTTTCTCTCTCTCTCTCTGTTTTTATCCTGAGGATAAAAGGGAGAATATTGTAAGCCACTTTGGGGTCCCATTAGGGAGAAAAAGGGAAAGGAAAGGTCCCCTGTGCAAGCACCAGTCGTTTCCGACTCTGGGGTGACGTTGCTTTCACAACGTTTTCACAGCAGCCTTTTTACGGGGTGGTTTGCCATTGCCTTCCCCAGTCATCTACACTTTCCCTCCAGCAAGCTGGATACTCATTTTACCGACCTCGGAAGGATGAAAGGCTGAATCAACCTCGAGCCGGCTATCTGAACCAGCTTCCGTTGGGATCGAACTCAAGTCGTGAGCAGAGCTTAGGACTGCAGTATTGCACCTTTAACACTCTGCGCCACAGGGCTCTTATTAGGGAGAAAAGTAGGATGTAAATGTAATAAATCTTTTTTTCCTGGAAACATTCAGAGAACAATTGAACTATAAATATATAAGCATATTTTAAATAAAAATAAATTTACTTTATTGCTTTAATAACATAAAATGCATTATTTACAACTTGGTATGTAATATTATTTGGTATGTGAACAGAATTAAAAAATATAAATGCCCGAACCAAGCAAAACTGTGAATACCATTCATTTTAGTTGCAAACTGCTGCTCCTTTTGCTCCCTTAGCACATGGATGTGAGTTTTGGTCACATGAATATTATGAAATCAGGTTTTTTAGACCTGTCCCAAAAACAGGAGAAAGTTCAAAATAAAAGCCCAGAAAAGGCTTGAAGATGGGCAATACTCAGGTACTCCTGTCATCGGGAGTGGGCGTTACCTCTCATCTTTTAAAAAATATTTCTGTTTTTTCTCCAGACCTGTGGCTTTTCTCAGGTTTGTAGAAAGATCTGTCTTGTCTATTCATGGCCCCTTTCTCTGGATTTAAGTATCCACAGCTAAGAATTAGATATATTGATATATCTCAAGGCTACTGAATATGTCTCATGTCCGGCTGAGTTTTCAATCTGAATTGACATCGGAAGGTACTTCTCAGCACCTAATACGCAGTCTCAAGTCCAGTGTGTCAGCCCTTCCGTCGCTCTGGGCCACGGCTGTGTTTGTTCTTCCCATCATGGAGCCACCAAATACCTCCCGGTAACCCCTTCTCCAATTCCACTCATCCGCGAAGAGGATTACGCCTGGTAGAAGATCTAGGATGACAAGTCACCTTTCAGGTGAGTTTTCAAAGGGGCCGTAACCGAAGCCCTTCATGAAATATTGATCAGGGAACCGAATACCTCCCCCTCCCCTCGAGGGGAAAAGGTTGGGCGCTCTCGACATCGACGGCCAGCCAAGAAACTTAGTCAGAAGCAGACATTCCTAACGGGATGGTCTGCAGAGTCCTTGGCAGTCAGAGGTGCCTCTTTGGCATTATGCTGATTCTGTATGGGCCCACAGTCCCTTCCCACCCTGATTTCTATGGCTACCGGAAAGCGAGTTGCGTTTCCATATTCCATAAGTCCTTTGACAAGGCAAAGTCATTGCATGAGCCATTGCGAAGAATGAAAGCAAATGAGCAAACCTGGGATTGGGAAGGGAGAGTTGCCAACCGCTGGCTGAAAAATTCCTGGAGATTTGGGGCTGGAGATTAGGGAGGTGGGGTTTAGAGAGGGAAGGGGAGGGAAGTGAAGACAGAAACAGGGGGATCTGCTGTCTTGGGTTTGATTCTCACCAACAAGGAAGAATTGATTGAAGAAGTAGAAATACTGGGCACCCTGGGTAGTAGTGACCATGTGATTTTGGAATTTACAGTCATAGGGAAGGGAAAAGCTATACGTAGTCAGACTTATAGGTTGGACTTCAGAAAGACAAACTTTGATAAACTTAGAACTATGCTGGGTAAAACCCCATGGTCAGAACTACTTAGGAGGAAGGGAGCTCAGGAGGGGTGGGAGTTTCTTAAAAGCCGGGAGCAAGGTTGTAACAAGTATAATGGAACTCCAAAGGAAGTTCTGGCCATTACATCTAAAGGGACCGTATGCATTTTAAATACCTTCCCTCCACTGGAAATAATGAAGGATAGGGGCACCTTCTTTGGGGGCTCATAGAATTGGATCCCCTGATCCAAACATCTTGAAACTTGGAGGGTGTTTTGAGGAGAGGCACTGGATGTGTTGCTGCTAGGGTTGCCAAGTCCAATTCAAGAAATATCTGGGGACTTTGGGGGTGGAGCCAGGAGACATTAGGAGTGGAGCCAAGATCAAGGCTGTGACAAGCATAATTGAACTCCAAAGGGAGTTCTGGCTGTCACATTTAAAGAGACGGCACATCTTTTCAATGCCTTCCTTCCATAGGAAATAATGGATAGGGGCACCTTCTTTTGGGGCTCAGAATTGGACCCCCTGATCCAATCTTTTTGAAACTTGGGAGGGTATTTTGGGGAGAGGGACTGGATGCTATACTGAAAATTTGGTGCCTCTACCCCAAAAAACAGCTCCCTCAGAGCCCCAGATACTCGCGGATCAATTCTCCATGATTTTCTATGGGAATAAATCTCCATAGGGAATAACAGAGTTCCCAGCAGACATTTCCCTCCCCTCCCCCCCCCCGCTTTCTGAAGACCCTGAAGAGGGGGGAGGGCCTCCAAACCGGGGGATCCCCTGCCCCCACCTGGGGATTGGCAACCGTAGATGCTGCAAATAAATTTTACTTACAAAAATAGAAGCGTGTCTTACATGACCTATTCCTGTAGGAAGGCTTTTTTTCTTTTTGAGCAGGAGCGCACAGAAACGCTGCCCTGGCTGGCTTGGTGTCAGGAGGCGTGGCCTAATATGCCAATGACGTTCTGCAGGCCTTTTCCTACAGAAAGGCCCCATGTGAACAATGGTGACATCAGCAGATGTGGAAGCCCCATGTAGGTACAAGGCATGTAGGTACCTTTAACTTGCGGTGAACAGATTAACTTCAAAAAAGGTGAACTTGCTATAGCTCCAAGCCCATGGAAGAGAGGGAAGGGGAAAATGGAAGATGGAAAACCAGAAGGCAAGGAAGGGCCAAACCGGGTCAGCATCTGACCATTGAGCGGGTGGGGCCAAGCGTACCTGAGAGCGTGAGAGAATTCTCTTCGCCCTTCTCCTCCCGGATCCTCTTGCCTGCAGCGTTACAACACCGAACGTTTTCTACCACCATGCTGAGGTATGTTTTCACCTTGAGCAGGCAAGCAGCCAGATGGCCTAGCTAGGAGAGGCCGGTGGGTGTTGGTTGTCTGGGCTTCTGTGCACATTTGCAGACAAAACATCTGGACCGGCATGTGGAGTCGGCAGGAGGCCGGGGCATTGCTAGCAAGCGGAGGGCTCGTCGGGGCCCAGGCCTTCAAACAGCAGAGGATAGATTATTCAGCATGGAGGCCTTGGGGGTGCAGGGGGGAGGGGGGGGTCCATCCACAACTTTGATTAAAAATCCAGCCAGTGATGAATATGCAAGAGCCAGCGTCTCCTCTGAGCACTGCGTATGTCAGATTTCCCACAATTAAGCAAAGGAGAACTTTAATAAATACGCCCAGCTTGGCAAATGGAACCACCACGTGACCCCTTTAACTTCCCTGGCACTTTCTTTCACGCCGCTTCCCCCTCCCGCGGTCCCCAATCAGAACCAGGGACGTTGGCGCCCAGCGTCTGCATCCAGGGTGGCATGCGTGGAAAAGGCAAGTGGCGTCTCTGTTTTGCATTGTGGCTCGGCAGCCATTTAATTGTTTTAATTAGCCTTAATTAGTGGCAAATTTACAATGATATGCTTGATACCTGGCATTAAATCTTTCATGCATAAATGTTTTGTTAAAACACGGGTGGAAATGAAGAGCCAAGTGGCTGCTTGCCAGCAATTAGCACCAAATGTTCTAACGAAGGATTAGGGCTCCGCTCTGATTCATTATGACGGGCACTGCCAAAAAAAAAAAGAAGTTGATGGCTTTTCAGAAAAATGAAAAGGAATGTATGCAGACAACAGCTGGTTTTGGGACCTTCTCTCCCCCCTCCTTGCTTGGTTTAGCACTAACTAATTTTAAACGACGCAGAGCTAACCGTGGGGCTGTTGTGCTTTGTGGCCCCAATATTAGCACTCCAAGGAGTCCACGATCCTCTTCCCCTCTGTTCCAGGGATCCCCAAATTTCCCTCCCTTTGTCTCCACTTGCCTAAGCCAGCAGCTGAAGGTGTCAAATGCCCTGCCAAAGAAGTCTGTAGACCAATCCCCAGGCAGTGAGCAGGCAAGGAACGTTTGCAAACAGTCTCTCTGAAAGTGGAGCGCTGTGAGAGAATTCCAGAACTAGGTGGAGGAGGATGGGGAGTGGCTCCCAGTTAGTATTGTGGAAGGACCCCAGAAAGCAGGGGGTTTTTTGGGTAGAAAAAGCCCAGCAGGAGCTCATTTACATATTAAGCCACACCCCCTGATGCCACCATTGTCTCACACAAGGCTTTTTTGTAGAAAAAGCCCAGTAAGGGTTCATTTGCATATTAGGCCACACCCCCTGATGTCACCATTGTTTCACCCAAGGCTTTTTGGTAGAAAAAGCCCAGCAGGAACTCATTTGCATATCAGGCCACACACCCTGCCGCCAAGCCAGCTGGAACTGCGTTCCTGCTCCCAAAAAAAGCCCTGCCGGAAAGACAGTTTCAGGTGAGGAGCTGTGTCGGTGTGCAGTCAAACAGCGAGATTCGAGCCCAGGAGCTCCTTAAACCTCGTCTACCTATTGCTGCTCCCTGACCACACACTGTGGGCGGGGTCCTCCACCTTTGTCAGCCTATGGGCACCTTTGGAATTCTGACAAAGCATGGTGGGCACAGCAGCCACAAAATGGCTACCGGAGGAGGTGGAGCCAGCCACAAAATGGCTGCCACACCTTCAGTCGTGAAATGAAGATCTTTGTGCTGTGGTGGGCAGCGTTCCCTCTAAGCTGAGTTAGCGTGAGCTAGCTCACAGATTTTTAGCCCCCCAGCTCACATATTTTTGTCTTAGCCCAGAAAAATTGACCCCAGAGCACGATAATTTATGCAGCTCATAACTTTCATGCCAGTAGCTCACAACTTTAATACCTGTGGCTCACAAAGTAGAATTTTTGCTCCCAAGACTCTGCAGCTTAGAGGGAACACTGGTGGTGGGTGGTTGCTGCTGCTAACGGAGTATTTTTAAAAGTCTTCACAGCCAATCAAAACTCTTGCTGGGCAAAAGTCCCATCTGGCACTACCCATTTTCTAAAAACACTTGGCTGGTCCCACTGTGCCAGGAAAGATGGTGCCCATGGGCACTCTATGGGGGGGGGGGGGGCGCGGGGCTGTCCGAAACCTTTGGTTCAGCTTCTGGTTTCTGGACGCGAGTTCTAGCCTGAGCTCACATCCTAGAGGGACTACCCACCCTTGTTGGTACATACACTGGGAATTTCCGAGCATAACCACCCGGGTGATCTTAATTATACAACTGAGAAAAGTCCAAAGGAACTGGATGTGAGGCCAACCACTCTGTACCATTGACCCAGAATAAAACAACTGATAGCTTTCAGGTGAATAGCCAGAGTTCGATCCCAGCGGAAGCTGGGCTCAGGTAGCCGGCTCAAGGTTGACTCAGCCTTCCATCCTCCACAAAAACTTACCCCCAGAATTAAACTTTGTTGGTCTTAAAGGTGCCACTGGACTAAAACTTGGATATTAATTTTGTTTTTCCACGAATGCAAGGTCAAAAGCCAAACCTTTTGAGAAACCCCCACACTCCATGCCACATCGGTCGAAATACTGAAGAAGAAACTGAACTTTAAGCACGGGGCTGAACTTCTTTCTGCTTCCGCCAGGCTCTTGCGATGGGGAAGCAGAAACCTGCCATCGGCCCATGGAGAAATCTTGCAGCAGCTCACGGTTGCCTAGCAGTCCTTTGAAGAAGGCCCTGTGTTCCTGCTTGGCACCCAAGTGCCCCGTGCCAGCTCATTAGCAGATGGAAATAAGATCCCGGCCCTGAAATGCACCTGGCCAGGCGGCTGCCGGAAAAACAGAAATGCAATCTCATTTGCATGCCCGTCCCCAGGAGGGAGCCGGTTTGAATGGCCACCCCGAAAGCTGCCAGGAAATGTGAAATGCGGTTTTAGGAAAACACACCTGTCAGAGAGGGAGCTGGCAACAATCTTGATAAAGGAGACCAAGCTTCCTCCAGAGCCACTGAGAGCAGAAATGTGGGCACTGGACTCTGCTGTTAGGGAACTTCACAGAGAGATTAATTTCCCTGTCCTTTCAGCCGTCCTCAGCAGAGCAGAGGGGTGTTCTCCGCTCTCTGTCCCTCTGTCGGGTCTGCGGCTCCCACAAACGCTGGAAACAATCGGCATCCATCGACAGCCTGAGGCTAAGTGGCCACCTCTCGGGCAAAGCCACGGGGTGCAGAGTCCCTCGCTCTTTTCGACAAGCACCATCTCGGCAGTGCCAAAGTCAAGCAGGAAGCTGGCCTGCCTTGGGAAGCCAACAGCTGAAGGGCCAGTTTGGTGTAGTGGTTAAGTGCCTCGACTCTTATCTGGGAGAATCCGGTTTGATTCCCCACTCCTCCACATGCAACTGCTGGAATGGCCTTGGGTCAGCCATAGCGCTCTCGCAGAGCTGTCCTTGAAAGGGCAGCTTCTGGGAGAGCTCTCTCAGCCCCACCCACCTCACAGGGTGTCTGTTGTGGGGGGGGGGAGAAGATAAAGGAGATTCTAAGCCGCTCTGAATCTCTCATTCTGGGAGAAGGGCGGGGTATAAATCTGCAATTCTTCTTCTTCTGCAGCAAAACCTTACCCAGATACAAGGCAGGCTTCCCTGATGGGCTTGAGGACAGCTGGAGGATTCGGCGGCCAGGAGGGTCTAACGGGAGCCCCAGGCACGGCCGTGACCTGCTGCTGGGGTTGTCAACTCGCAGCTGGGAAATTCCTGGAGATTTGGGGGTGGAATAGAGTTGCCGATCTTCAGGAGGTCGGCTTGATTCTTCCTGCTTCGAATCGTCTTCTAGCATCGGGGGGCTCCAACCACATCTCTCAGCCACTGCGCTGTTGGAGCTCCTGATGCTAGAAGAGGAAGCCGGAATAATCAAGCCGACCTCCTGCTCATTGGGACTCCTTGGATGGAACTGGGAAACTTTTGGGGAATCGTTGTTGCTATTCAGTCTTCTATTGAACATATTTGTATGATTTTCTTTCAATATATTCTTAGTTATTCGGTCACTATAACATCAGTTGTGCTGCCTTTATCCTACAAGTGACCTCTCTCCCTTTACCAAACTCCAGGTGGGGCCTGGAGATCTCCTGGAATTACAGTTTATCTCCAGACAACAAGAATCAGTTCCCCTGGAGAAAATGGCTGCTTTGGAGGGGGGCATTCGACCCTTCTGACGTCCCTGTCCTCGCCCTCTCAAGGCTCCACTTCCAGAATCTCCAGGAGTTTCCCAACCTGGATTCGGTAACCCTATCTGTCAGTGAAAAACAGTGCTCCAATTCTGGATTTCCATGCATGCCGGACTGGCTACATCAGAACAAATGAACAGGAAGGAGAAACCCTGGGGGGGGGGGGGTGGTATCAGGGTTGTTCCAGGCACAGAGCAGCGTCCTGATTTTCATCTGTCAACATCTGGCAATTGTACGATGCATGTTTGTTTCGCAGGCCAAATCCAGCCAACTGGCACAGTAGAGCACACTGCCCAGACGCAAGGACGATTCTCCCCGGAAGGCCAACAGAAGGGCAAACGCAAAACCACCGGGGATTCTCCAGCCAAGCCCTGGTCGGATGGGAATGGAGCTGCCGTTAGCCAGGCGAGGGGTGAGGGGACAGAACAAAAGTTATGGCTCTGTTGCTGCTGAAACAATAAGGAAGCACAAGAGTGTGTGTGCGTGTGGGGAGAAATATATCATGTATTGTTTCTACCAAACGGAATTTTCATGTTGCGCTAGGGACCTGATCAAGCCGTTAAAAGGCATAAAATGAAAAACAACCCAAGCTCTGCATTTAGCCCCAGGAAACAGAGCGGTCTGCTCCTCAACTCCCACCCCCCACCCCCCACCTCTGGATACTTTTTTTGCAAGCTAGATCCAAGCGGGTAGCCGTGTTGGTCTGAAGCACCAGAGTCCAGTCGGGCACCTTTAAGACCAACCAAGTTTTATTCTGGGTCTAAGTTTATAGCAGTGGGCCTGCACACAAAAGCTTATGCTCAGAATTAAGCTTGTTGCTCATAAAGGTGCCTCACTGGACTCAAACTTTTGCTGCGCATTCATTCATGTTTCCCAACAAGACTAACAAATGCAAGGGATGTGTTTTTTTAAAAAACAGATGCAACCCCTGACAAAAGCACAGAACAAACCTTGAGTCCCGAGGCGTCTTTAAGGCTAATGACGTTTAATTCTGGGGAGAAGCGTTCATGTGCACAAAGCTGGACAGTGGACTCAAACCTGGGTTGTTTGGGGGGGGGGCGGGTTTGCAAGCCCTTACAGACTAAAATAACCTCGAGGTAGGGTTGCCAATCCCCAGGTGGGGGCAGGGAAACCCCTAGTTTGGAGGCCCTCCCCCTGCTTCAGGGTCTTCAGAAAGTGTGTGTGGGGGGAGGGAAATGTCCCTCCATTATTCCCTAAGGGCACTCCACTATTCCCTATGGAGACCAATTCCCATAGTATAATGAAGAATTGATCCAAAGGTATATGGGGCTCTAGGGGAGGCTGTTTCTTGAGGCAGAGGCACCAACTTTGCAGCATAGCATCCGGTGCCTCTCCTCAAAACACCCTCCAAGTTTCAAAACGATTGGACCAGGGGGTCCAATTCTATGAGCCCCAAAAGAAGGTGCCCCTATCCATTCTTCCCAATGGAGGGATGGCATTTAAATGGTGTGCAGTCCCTTTCGATGTGAGGGCCAGAACTCCCTTTGGAGTTCAACGATGCTCGTCACAACCTTGCTCCTGGCTCCACCCCAATGCCTCCTGGCTCCACCCCCAAAGTCTCCTGGCTCCACCCCCAAACTCCCCAGATATTTCTTGAACTGGATCTGGCAACCTTAGACTGCAGCGAGGCTGTAACAGGTGTTTGGGCCAAATTGGGTTTGTCTGGACAACAGAGCCACAGAGCCATTTTCAGCCCGCCCAGCCAGCCCAGCCCGGTCTTGGCCCACTCATACACATGAGAGAAACACACCCCTTCCTAGCTTGTTTAATCCACGCCATAGAACTTGAAATATTTTTTGCATTAGGTTGGCAAAGCAATTTCTTAGCTATGATCCCTTGAAACCTTAATGGAATACGAGTGTCTCCTGCATTTTCTCCTGCATTAGCGTGAAAGGCTTTTGGAAGGCAGAATAAATAGAATAGCTTTTACCTGAAGGCTCTTCTGGTGGCGGGTAAGGAGAACAAGATGAAAGCACCGACGTGGCCCACGCTGCTCAGATCAGATTGCGCAGGCAGTACCTTTGATATTATTTCCAAAGTGCCCTTCTTTGAGGCTCTGGGTTTTAAAACAAGAGCCTGTTAGATACTGCAATAAGTGCAGTTAGAACTCAGCAGGATCAGAGTGACCTGGGTTCAAGAAGAAGAAGAACAAGACTGCAGATTTATACCCCTCCCTTCTCTCTGCATCAGAGTCTCAGAGCAGCTTACAATCTCCTATATCTTCTCCCCCCACAACAGACACCCTGTGAGGCAGCTGGGGCTGAGAGAGCTCTGCCAGCAGCTGCCCTTTCAAGGACAGCTCCTACAAGAGCTCTGGCTGACCCAAGGCCATTGCAGCAGCTGTAAGTGGAGGAGTGGGGAATCAAACCCTGTTCACCCAGATAAGAGAGCTCTGGCTGACCCAAGGCCATTCCAGCAGCTGCAAGTGGGGGAGTGGGGAATCAAACCCGGTTCTCCCAGATAAGAGAGCTCTGGCTGACCCAAGGCCATTCCAGCAGCTGCAGGTGGAGGAGGGGGGAATCAAACCCCGTTCTCCCAGGTAAGAGAGCTCTGGCTGACCCAAGGCCATTCCAGCAGCTGCAGGTGGAGGAGGGGGGAATCAAACCCGGTTCTCACAGATAAGAGAGCTCTGGCTGACCCAAGGCCATTGCAGCAGCTGTAAGTGGAGGAGTGGGGAATCAAACCCTGTTCACCCAGATAAGAGAGCTCTGGCTGACCCAAGGCCATTCCAGCAGCTGCAAGTGGGGGAGTGGGGAATCAAACCCGGTTCTCCCAGATAAGAGAGCTCTGGCTGACCCAAGGCCATTCCAGCAGCTGCAGGTGGAGGAGGGGGGAATCAAACCCCGTTCTCCCAGGTAAGAGAGCTCTGGCTGACCCAAGGCCATTCCAGCAGCTGCAGGTGGAGGAGGGGGGAATCAAACCCGGTTCTCACAGATAAGAGAGCTCTGGCTGACCCAAGGCCATTGCAGCAGCTGTAAGTGGAGGAGTGGGGAATCAAACCCTGTTCACCCAGATAAGAGAGCTCTGGCTGACCCAAGGCCATTCCAGCAGCTGCAAGTGGGGGAGTGGGGAATCAAACCCGGTTCTCCCAGATAAGAGAGCTCTGGCTGACCCAAGGCCATTCCAGCAGCTGCAGGTGGAGGAGGGGGGAATCAAACCCCGTTCTCCCAGGTAAGAGAGCTCTGGCTGACCCAAGGCCATTCCAGCAGCTGCAAGTGGGGGAGTGGGGAATCAAACCCGGTTCTCCCAGATAAGAGAGCTCTGGCTGACCCAAGGCCATTCCAGCAGCTGCAGGTGGAGGAGGGGGGAATCAAACCCCGTTCTCCCAGGTAAGAGAGCTCTGGCTGACCCAAGGCCATTCCAGCAGCTGCAGGTGGAGGAGGGGGGAATCAAACCCGGTTCTCCCAGATAAGAGAGCTCTGGCTGACCCAAGGCCATTGCAGCAGCTGTAAGTGGAGGAGTGGGGAATCAAACCCGGTTCTCCCAGATAAGAATCCGCGCACTTAACCATGACACCAAAGTGGCCTTAGGTAAGACTCTCTTACTTCCTTATGCATCCAGTGGAAACAGTGAGCTACCTTGGGGGACTATTGTAAGCAATCAGTACAGCCTGAAAAGCATTTTGCAGACTGAATGTAGTTTTATATGTAAGCAGACTTCCCTAGTTCGGGTGCAGCCTCTTAGTAACCAACTTTTTTTGGGGGGAAGATCTGGTTGGTCTCTAAGGCACTACTGGACTCATATTGAGCCGTTCCCCTGCAGGTCAACCCAGCAACCAGCAAGCCTCCACGAGGCTTCAGAAGGCAATAAGCCAACAGCAGCTGGGGCAGAGAGAACGCCCACTCGGCCGCCATCTTGTCATTGCACTCATCTCGGTTGCATTTCACTACTGGCCTGTCTAATCCCACCAAACACTAGTTTGGTGTAGTGGTTAAGAGCAGCGGATGAAAATCTGGAGAGCTGGGTTTGATTCCCCCCTCCTCCTCCACAGCCAGCCAGCTGGGTGAACCTTGGGTCAGTCACAGTTCTCTCAGAGCTCTCTCAGCCCCACCCACCTCACAGGATGTCTCTTGTGGGGAGAAGACAGAAAGGCGATGGTAAGCCACTCTGATGTGGTGCTGGAGAAGACTCTGGAGAGTCCCTTGGACTGCAAGAAGATCCAATCAGTCAGTCCTGAGGGAAATCCACACAGACTGTTCCCTGGAAGGTCAGATGCTGAAGCTGAAGCTCCAATACTTTGGCCACCAAAGGAGAAGGGAGCCCTCACTGGAGAAGACCCTGATGCTAGGAAAGACAGAAAGCAAAAGAAGCAGCGGACGGCAAAAGAGGAGATGGCTGGACAGCGTTACTGATGTAACAAACACAAATTTGAGCAGACTTCAGAGGATGGTGGAAGACAGGAGGGCCTGGTGCGACTTTGTCCATGGGGTCGCAAAGAGTCGGACTTGACTGTGCGACTGAACAACAACAGCAAGCCACTCTGGGACCCCCAACGAAGTGCAGGGTATAAATCCAATCTCCTCCTCCATCTTCAGATTTTGAAAAGGCAGCGGTGTGCCTTGAATTAGGATTCCATTTAGACCTAAGGATATTCATATCATATGAATATTTGCCTGTATGTTAACTGCTGATTAGTTACTTAAAACATATTTGTTGGGTGCAATGAAAGGCAGATAGATGTAGATCAGGCCATTGTTAAACCTCAACAAAGACACGTTTGACAAACAATTAGATGTTAATAGACGGCAAGGAGCCTGTTGTGTGGAAAAGCAATGATTACCGCGGACTACAGAAACAATGAAGAGATGCTTAGGGAATGCCTTGGGACCCAGGCCTTTTGTTTTCTACAATAATTTCATTTGTTGTTATCAGATCCCTCATCCTTTTGCAAAATCCATCCAACCTCCATCTCTAATTTGTAGCCGCTGAAGTTCTCCTATCCTGCAGTTATTAAAAAAAAGTATTTTTATCTCTCCACTGGGTGGCTGATAAGTCTCGCCTCACTTGATGCTGAAGCAGCTTTGGATTCTTACTCAGCGGGGCAGAGGTTTGATTGGTCGGGTTTTCCATTACAAAGACTTTCCAGTCCTTTTCAGTGTGGGGGGGGGCTTGCTATCACTTTGGCATGCTGGCTCATGACAGCACCTCTAAGGCTTCAGGCAGACAGCATGGCTGAGCGCATGGGCGGCCAAACTTCCTTTACATAAGAGTCACATTGAATAAACATCAGATGTTTGAGAGCCTGCAAGGGGAGGGGAGGGGGGAAGGAAAAGCAAAATAGACGGGGGAGGGAGAGGTGGAAAGGAAGCGACTTTAACTTTAAATGCATTTTCCAAGCCGCCAGCCGGCTTGATTTGGAGAAACGATTTAAAGAGACAAATGCCTTCTCCAAGCCAGCCGACGGTGCAATGGGGGCTTCAAGTTTGGTGTAATGGTAAAGTGTGCGGACTCTTATCAGGGAGAACAGGGTTTGATTCCCCACTCCTCCACTTGCACCTGCTAGCATGGCCTTGGGTCCGCCATAGCTCTGGCAGAGTTTTCCTTGAAAGGGCAGCTGCTGTGAGAGCCCTCTCAGCCCACCCACCTCCCAGGGTGTCTGTTGTGGGGGGGAGGAAGGGAAAGGAGATTGTGAGCCGCTCTGAGACTCTTCGGAGTGGAGGGCGGGATACAAATCCAATATCTTCATCTACCTCACAGGGTGTCTGTTGTGGGGGAGGAAGGGAAAGGAGACTGTGGGAGGGGATCTTCTTATTGGAGGATCTCACAGGTTTTAGGGTTTTTTGCATAGACTATATATTAAGCTGTGCTGCGACACAGAGTTAGAGTTGCTGGGTGGATCTGCTCTCAACTCTCCATGCAATTGCAATTCATGTTTTTCAATAAACGATCCCTGCTGGACCCAAACGTGTGAGTATTTTCTGTCAGAGGGGCAGTTCTTTCTGGGTTTAAGTCCCAGGTCTGGAGTTAGAGTCCCAGGTTACTACTCTACACGTGTCAAGTTTGACCGCCCCTGTTCAATGCCTTCCTTCTGCAATTCCTTCTGGGACCTTCAGCTCCTTTTGGATGCCGGCCGGCAAAGGCCAAACCCGGGGCACCCAGTCGCAGGGCCTGCTCCCTCTGCCTCCTGGGGACGCTGTTCTTCTGGGCGGCGAGAGCTCACCTGCGTCCGGGGGGCCCCTCGCCAAAGAGCCTCTGGGGAGGCCATGCTCGGCCGGGGAGCTCCACCAGCGCCGCCTTTGCTGCGGCTCCTCCGGCCTCCATGGCCAAGGGCTCCCTTCACCCCTTGGGCAGCCCTTCTGCGCTAGGCAGGTCTGCAAGGGCAAGCAGCAGAGGCCCAAGCCAGCGCTTCCCTTCCCCGCCCCGCTCTGCAAGGCCCCTTTGCAGCGTCTCCCCTCCTAATGAAAACTTGCCTGCCATGTGCTCTTTGCCGGGGAGGGCCATGAATTATGCAGCAGGCGCTCGGGCTCCGTTCGGGGGTCTCGGGAGAGATTAGGCGCTCTATTGTCTGCCCTGATGGGTCATTACGCACTCGGCGGATTTAATCTCGGAGCCTCTCCGGCAGCGGGGCGGGGGGGGGGGAGAAGGGGGGAAATGTATGAATAACAATTTTCCTGTAATAACCTTCAGCTAACCTTTCAACCGGAGTGACTAATTCCAATCCCATTTTCACATCAATGGCAGAGTCAAAGGCAAGCAATTATCCCTTATCTGTTCAGCAGCCGCCCCCCTTTCATGCCGCAAAAAAAGAGAGAGAGAAAGAAATTTAAGGACTTACCCAAGGAAAGGGGGATAAAAGCAGGGCAGGAGTTTTGATGCGCTGATAGATCTGGCTGCTTCATCCCTCCCCTCCCGCCCTCCCGGGACATTCCTTTCCTCCTTGAATTGCACACCTGTGTGTGCTCGGCCTGCAGAAGGTCCCAGGTTCAATCCCCGGCATCTCCATTTAACAGGACGGGGCAGGATTTGATGGGAAAGACCCTGGGAGAGACCTCAGGCCCCGGAGAGCCGCAGCCAGCCTGAGTAGCAAAATCAATAAGAGGAAACCGCAAATAAATGCAAATGTGAACGCCAGAAAGGCTCGCGGTTGTAAATTACTGGCAACGCATTTAAACTATTAAAGTGTATAATTCAGAAAATGTCTTAAAAATACATTGAGCACAAAGCTAGTAACATCAATTTACACGAGTGAATCCCCATGACTTCAAATTGACTCGGCAAAAACCCGGCAAAACCGGGAAAACTTGAATCATCGGTTCAAAATATAACAGGTTCCACCGCAATCATTTCCACACTTTATGAGGCAATCCCAATGCCATTCTTCAGAGGCTGTCAGTGGTGCAAGAGCTAAACCCCAATTCCATGAGTTGATCACGGGGCCACACGCTGCAGCTGGCTGTTTCACACTGAATGGCTCCATCAGATGGTGACACAGGATTTCACATATTCATGCAGGATTTCATATATTCATAGCCAGTACCTTAAACATTCCGAGTCATGATTGCTGGATCCTCCCAGGAAGTCCAGGGAGGAGCCAGCAATCGACTCAGAATGTTAAGGTACTGACTATTAATATATGAAATCCTGCATGACCCTGGTGTGAACATCTGATGAAGCCTGGCAGAAGCTGGGTTCAGGTAGCTGGCTCCAGGTTGACTCAGCCTTCCATGTGGAATTCACTGCCACAGGAGGTGGTGGGGGCCGCAAGTATAGCCACCTTCAAGAGGGGTTTAGATAAAAATATGGAGCACAGGTCCATCATTAGCCACAGTGTGTGTGTATATATATAAAAAATTTTGCCACTGTGTGACACAGAGTGTTGGACTGGATGGGCCATTGGCCTGATCCAACATGACTTCTCTTATGTTCTTATGTTCATACTTCCGAGGTCGGTAAAATGAGTCTCCAGCTTGATGCGGGGGGGGGGGGGGGGGGAGTGTAGATGACCGGGGGAGGCAATGGTAAACCACCCATCACCCCAGAGTCGGAAATGACTGGGGCTTCCACAGGGGACTACCTTTACCATTTTTTTACATGGTTGCCCTCTCCTCTCTGAATATTAGCTTGGCTGAGAGAAAAGCCTCTGTGTGTGTGTGTGTGTGTGTTCTGCTTCCCTGACTTGTGGGTCCAGTTCATAGGTTTGCAATTTGGGGGGGGGGAGGAGAGGGACCGCAGGGGGGTGCAATGCCCTAGAGTCCCCCCTCCCAAGCATCCATTTCTTCCAGGGGGACTGATCTCTATAGTCTGGAGATGAGCTATAATTCTGGGGAATTCCCAGGTCGCACCTGGAGGTTGGCATCCCTACCAGCTCCCTTTGAAACCTGAACCACTATTATTTTGTATGGGACTCAGACCCCTAGTTAAACAGATGTTCTAACTTGGTTAGAATACCCCGTTCAGCCCTGGGCTGTGCCACTCTGGATCGTGGGGGTGGGTGTCTCACAGGAGGAAAGCGCCTCATGCAGTCCCCCCAATACAGAAACTGGGCACTCTCTCAGTTAGAAGGCGTGTCTGCTGAGAGGTGAGCCATCTGTGCAGAGCGCAGGTCTTTCGGGGGAGGCACATTCCATCACCAGCTGCTTGAAGCCCTACAAACTCAGTCATGGGCCACTCCCAGAACAGGAACTCAAACAGGGTTGCCAATTCAGGGTTGGGTCATTCCTGGAGATTTTGGGGTGGAGGCTGGGGAGGGTGAGGTTGGGGGAGAGGAGGGAGCTGGGGAGGGTCTAATGCCATAGAGTCTGTCCTCCGAAGTCACCCCCTTTCTACAGGCAAACTGACCTCTGTGGTCTGAGATCAGCTGTCACCCTCAGAGATCTTCAGGCCCCACCAGGAGGTTGGCATCCCTGAAGTCCAGATGGCAGGGGATGTAGAGAATTTATGATTGGATTCTCAATGGCCTCCCAATTTTTACAGGTTTTTTACAGAATGGGATATTCAACCCCCCCCCCCCCCCATTCCCCGCACATACCTCAATAAAAATCCTAGAATCATAGAGTTGGAAGGGACCTCTAGGGTCATCTACTCCAACGCTCTGCACAATGCAGGAAACTCACAAATACCTCCCTCTAAATTCACAGGATCTTCATCACTGTCAGATGGCCATCTAGCATCTGTTTAAAAACCTTCAAGGAAGAAGAGCCCACCACCTCCCAAGGAAGCCTGTTCCACTGAGGAATCACTTTAACCATCAGGAAGTTCTTCCTAATGTTGAGCCAGAAACTCTTTTGATTTAATTTCAACCCATTGGTTCTGGTCCTACCTTCCGGACCAAATCACCCCTGAGATTCACCTCTGTGCGGGGGGAAATGTGCTGGCTGTATATTGAGAATATAAGAGAAGCCATGTTGGATCAGGCCAGTGGCCCATCCAGTCCAACACTCTGTGTCACGTAAGAACATAAGAGAAGCCCTGTTGGATCAGGCCAGTGGCCCATCCAGTCCAACACTGTGTGTCACAGAAGAACATAAGAGAAGCCCTGTTGGATCAGGCCAGTGGCCCATCCAGTCCAACACTCTGTGTCACATAAGAACATCAGAGAAGCCATGTTGGATCAGGCCAGTGGCCCATCCAGTCCAACACTCTGTGTCACATAAGGACATAAGAGAAGCCATGTTGGATCAGGCCAATGGCCCATCCAGTCCAACACTCTGTGTCACATAAGGACATAAGAGAAGCCATGTTGGATCAGGCCAATGGCCCATCCAGTCCAACACTCTGTGTCACGTAAGAACATAAGAGAAGCCCTGTTGGATCAGGCCAGTGGCCCATCCAGTCCAACACTCTGTGTCACATAAGGACATAAGAGAAGCCATGTTGGATCAGGCCAGTGGCCCATCCAGTCCAACACTCTGTGACACGTAAGAACATAAGAGAAGCCCTGTTGGATCAGGCCAGTGGCCCGTCCAGTCCAAAACTCTGTGTCACGTAAGAACATAAGAGAAGCCATGTTGGATCAGGTCAATGGCCCATCGAGTCCAGCACTCTGTGTCACACAGTGGCCAAAAAAACCCAGGTGCCATCAGGAGGTCCATAAGTGGGACCAGGATACTAGCAGCCCTCCCAATGTGCCCCCCCCACAAACACCAAAAAGGAACAAGACAGCCATGGGGAAATGGTGGGGCAAAGGGTTAAAACACACACACACACACACACACACACTCTGCAGTTGCTTAACAAAAAAATTGGCAGTCCCTGGCAGTTATATTTCAGAATATAAAATAGAGGGAGATCCAATCATGGCTTAGCAGTTCTCCCCTGCAAATTGCCATTTTGCCCTCTGACATGAGAGAAACTCTGACTCTCTTTTGGCAACTGGCAGACTGTCCCAGGGCAGATGAATGGGGCCCATTGTTCAGGCACGTTTTACAAGGCTGTAAAGAAAAAGAGAATCTGCATTCAGAACTGAACCCAACATAAGCCCCTCATTGAAATTAATGTGTGTCTGAGTCTTATTTGGCAGGGAAGTGCACTTCCTCCCGTTGAAGCGATGTTGTCCAAAGGGTTGAATTTCCCCTTAAGGGCCTTGTAGTGCTCTGCCAGCTTTCCAAGAATGACTTTCTTGGATGGTTCATATACAACAGGAACCTATTTTCTTACCTTCCCAAGAAGGTCTGCTCATGTGGGCAGGGTAGATTGGCAGCTGCAAGAACCTGCCTCTGTGTTTGTGTGTGTGTGTGTGGTTTGCATTAGAGGCCACAAGAATTGCTGGGTCTGCACTCTACAGTGTGACTCTTCAGTGCAACGTTAGTGGCTTCTTTTTGGTGTCAAGAAAGCAGCGAGGAGAAGGTGTGCGTGACACTCAAATCCACAACGAGAGAACCAGTAAAATGATTTGCGCTGACGCTATCCCGTCATCCTTCCGCCCTGCGTCTTGTGAAAACCACCGAACACTGATAAAAACAGCTCTTTGGGGTTTTGTTGAGAGAGGAGGAAATCAAACAAAACCGCCGGGAGCAGTTTGGATGCCGCGCGAACTTTCTGTTCAGTTTACTCCTTTCGAGCCAAAGGGCATCCACGAGGTTCTTGTTTCAAATCCTCCGGAGAGTCACAAAGGATGGCTGTTTCCAAGGAAAATATGGGCTTTCCAAGAGGCTGAGAAGAGCTGGATCTCTCAGCCGGAACCTCGCTAAATGGAAACATTTGTGTTTAATACATTTATATCCGACCTTTCTGCTCACGAAGGACTCCAGAGGCAGCCAAGAACACATCTATTTAAGAAATAAACCGCAGAATCAAAAAGGGAGCCATAAAAGTAGAACTCAAAAGGTTTCCAAAAGCTCCGTGTCCTCACAAAGCACCAGGAGCCAGGACTGAGGGGAGTGCCTGCAGGGGACAGTCCCACAGTCCTACTGGAGAAGGTCCATCTCCTGTACTGATGTTCCCCCTGCTATCTCCCCGCCATGAGTGGAGCCTTCACAGCCTGAGCAGATTAGGACTGCTGTAATGGTTGCACCCAGGAAGGCCTTCCCTCTTAGGTCCATTCAAAAGAACCCACACAAGGCCGGGCAGTGGGGAACAGATTTTTCAGCTTTTGCAATAAGCGGGAGGGGGCGTAGAAGATTCCCACCCCATTTGGAGGCCCTCCCCCCCAAGCTTCAGGGTCATCAGAAAGGGGGGGAAGGGAAGCGAATGTCTGCTGGAAAGGAAGCATCCCATCAGCCGTGACAAAGGCATGGTGCAGGGGGTTGGGCTAGATCAGGGCTCCCCAACCGCCGGGCTGCAAACCGGTCCCAGACCGTGGCCTGCTAGCAAACCGGGCCATGAGTTATATCATTATTTTATTATATCTTACAGTGTAACAGTAACAATACAACAATAATAATAATAAAAGAAGAAGAAGACGACATTGGATTTATATCCTGCCTTCCACTTCGAATTTCAGAGACTCAGAGCAGTTTACAATCTCCTATATCTTCTCCCCCCACAACAGACACCCTGTGAGGTGGATGGGGCCGAGAGGGCTCGCACAGCAGCTGCCCTTTCAAGGACAACTCTGCGAGAGCTATGGCTGACCCAAGGCCATCCCAGCAGGTTCAAGTGGAGGAGTGGGGAATCGAACCCGGTTCTCCCAGATAAGAGAGCTCTGGCTGACCCAAGGCCGTTCCAGCAGCTGCAAGTGGAGGAGTGGGAATCAAACCCGGTTCTCCCAGATAAGAGAGCTCTGGCTGAGCCAAGGCCATTCCAGCAGGTTCAAGTGGAGGAGTGGGGAATCAAACCCGGTTCTCCCAGATAAGAGAGCTCTGGCTGACCCAAGGCCATTCCAGCAGGTTCAAGTGGAGGAGTGGGGAATCAAACCCGGTTCTCCCAGATAAGAGAGCTCTGGCTGACCCAAGGCCATTCCAGCAGGTTCAAGCGGAGGAGTGGGGAATCAAACCGGTTCTCCCAGATAAGAGAGCTCTGGCTGACCCAAGGCCATTCCAGCAGGTGCAAGTGGAGGAGGGGGGAATCAAACCCAGTTCTCCCAGATAAGAGCTCTGGCTCACCCGAGGCCATTCCAGCAGCTGCAAGTGGAGGAGGGGGGAATCAAACCCGGTTCTCCCAGATAAGAGAGCTCTGGCTGACCCAAGGCCATTCCAGCAGGTTCAAGCGGAGGAGTGGAGAATCAAACCCGTTCTCCCAGATAAGAGAGCTATGGCTGACCCAAAGCCATTCTGGCAGGTGCAAGAGGAGGAGTGAGGAATCAAACCCGGTTCTCCCAGATAAGAGTCCGTACACTTAACCACCACAACAAACTAATAGAAATAAAGTGCACGATTGTATAATCCCAAAACCATCCCCCCAGTCCCTGGAAAAATTGTCTTCCACAAAACAGGTCCCTGGTGCCAAAAAGGTTGGAGACCTCTGGGCTAGATGACCCTGGAGGTTCCTTCCAACTCTATGACGCCGTAGAAAACAACTCCCAGCTCTGGTTTTTGGTGGAAAGAGCAGGCTTGTGGGGGAAGCAGGTGTCCCAATCTGTCAAAGTAGGCCCACTAGAAATGGGCTCTGGGGAGGTCATCTCAGAGACAAAGATGGGGGGGGGGGGCAGTCCTTGCCCTGATGATCCTGAAACATCCACCGACCACATTTCCTGCCTTCCCACCAGCGTTGCCAAATGCTGCTTATTAATTTGTAAAAACAAGGGAAGATGGATGGAGCCTAATAATTACTGGAGCGGCAAGTCCCCCCGCCCCCCCGCTGCCCCCCAGAGATGGTAAATGATGCCTTGTCTCTTCATCAAGCCTCTCAGAGCGCCTGGCGGGGGGGGGGGGCGGAGGAAGAGGCTGTGAAAAATGAATCTGCTGTGCTTTGCCCCTGGGTGGAAAATAGGCAAAATAGCTCCCTGGCAGAGGCGAAGCCCCTCGGGTGACATTTATGGGAGACGCTGATTGCTGTGGGTAAACGCAGTGCACTGTCTTGGAGCCCCACTTCCGCTGCTGTCACTCAAAGCGGGTTCTCTTATCGCTTCTCCACAGGCGGAAACACCATGGAATGCCAGCTGATTCTTGCTGGCTTGGGACAGGACCTGCTCTGGATCACCCAGTTGCATCGAGCTGGAAGGGACCTCCAGGGTCATCTAGTCCAACCCCCTGCACAATGCAGGGAACTCACAAACACCTCCCCCCCACACTCCCCCAGTGACCCCTGCTGGCTCCATGCCCAGAAGATGTGTGTATTTTCTGGACCTTATGATATTTATTACAATCACTATAATTTTAGTGTATTTGTTGAAGTTCAATGTATTTAGAATCTTGTATGTTTTCTAAATTGTTGTTACCCACTTTGAGCCAGCTGGAAGAACGGGTTATTATAGAATCATAGAATCATCGAGTTGGAAGGGACCTCCAGGGTCATCTAGTCCAACCCCCTGCAGGAAACTCACAAACACTTCCGCCCTAAATTCACAGGATCTTCATTGCTGTCAGATGACCATCTAGCCTCTGTTTAAAAACCTCCAAGGAAGGAGAGCCCACCACCTCCGAGGAAGCCTGTGCGAACTTAAAATAGAATTATAGAGTTGGAAGGGACCTCCAGGGTCATCTAGTCCAACCTCCTGCACAATGCAGGAAACTCACAAACCCCTCCCCCTAAATTCACAGGATCTTCATTGCTGTCAGATGGCCATCTAGCCTCTGTTTAAAAACCTCCAAGGAAGGAGAGCCCACCATCTCCTGAGGAAGCCTGTTCCACTGAGGAACTGCTCTAGCAGTCAGGAAGTTCTTTCTAGTGTTGAGTTAGACACTCTTTTGATTTAATCTCAACCCATTGGTTCTGGACCTACCTTCTGGGGCCACAGAAAACAATTTGAGGTGAAGCGGTAGCTTTGAGGTGACCATACCAGACAGTCTTCGCCTCTCACAGAATGAGAATGTGCCGGCTGACTGGTAGGATCCTGGAAGGTATAAAGAAGGGACTGAAGACTCGGTGCGGGGTGTGTGTGTGTGTGTGTGTGTGTGCAAGCGATTAATAGAGGTTAGCAGCAAGAAGAGCATCAGCATTGTTAGAAACTAATCTCAGAAGCCCCCAGTCAAGGTTGCAAGCTGGGAAGGGACAAGGAAAGGAAGAGCTCTTGGGACTACCTGGGAAAGGGAGGGGATTGCTTGGAGAAGATGCCTTACCCTAATCCAGGCATCGAATTTATTTGCTGTGCGGGCCGGATCTGACATAAATGAGACCTTGTTGGGCCAGGCCATGTGGGTCACAAAACATAGCAGAGGAATAAACTTTATAAAGGACTAGGCTTCCCAATCCCCAGGTCCCAGAGGGGGATCCCCCGGTTTTACAGGCTTCCCCCCTCCCCCAGCCAGCTGGCTGGCGGGGGAAGCCCCGCCCCCAGAGCCATCATGCACCTCCATGAACGATTCCCATAGGGAATGATGGGGAATTGATCCGCGGGTATCGGGGGCTCTGGGCGGGCTGTTTTTTGAGACAGAGGCACCAAATTTTCAGTATAGCATCTAGTGCCTCTCCCCAAAATACCTCTAAAGTTTCAAAAAGATTGGACCAGGGGGTCCAATTCTATGAGCCCCAAAAGAAGGTGCCCCTATCTTTCATTATTTCCTATGGAAGGAAGGCATTTAAAAATTTGTGCAGTCCCTTTAAATGTGATGGCCAGAACTCCCTTGAAGTTCAATTATGCTTGTCACACCCTTGCTCTCGGCTCCGCTCCCAATGTCTCCTGGTTCCACCCCCAAAGACTCCTGGCTCCACCCCCAAAGTCCCCAGATATTTCTTAAATTGGACTTGGCAACCCTATAAAGGACACAGACAATCACAAAGTTAAAAAAAACACTTTAAATAAACATGCTTAAAAGATTAGCACTTTTGCAATATTTTATTTAACAGCCTCTGATAACTGAAGGAAGCAAGAGAGAGGGAGGAAGCAGCAGACTTGCTGGTGGGCCTGATAGGAGCCCTCCGGAGGCCTCATTTGGCCCCCGGGCTGCACGGTTGACATCCCTGTTCTAAACTTTTATTCTGCACATGAAAGCTTCTACCCAGAATTAAACATCGTCGGTCCTAAAGGTGCCGCTGGACACAAACTTTGTTCTATTGCTTCAGACTAACACAGCTACCCATCTGAAGCTATCCACTTGTGCACTAGAGAGAGTCAAGGGGGACACAGTTCAAAACCTCTGCAATTCATTTTATTTACGCTACTTACTTAAGCCGCTCTGAGACGCTGATTCAGAGAGAAGGGCAGGGTATAAATCTGCAATTCTTCTTTTTTCTCCCCGGATCTGATCGAGGTGCAGAATCTTCCTGCTCAGAGACAAAATTTTCCTGGGAGAGGGACAGACAGGATTGCCAGCTGCAGGTTCGGAATTTACGAGGCCTGTAGCCACGGGGGGGCTGTGGGGGTATTGCCCCCTAAAGGGCTCCCTGATTCCCAGTGGGCTGTCCAGCGTTCAGCCTGCTTTTTTCTTTTTTGTGAGAAGCAAGCTTCTGAGAAGCGGCAGGCCCCACAGCAGATGGGAAAGGGTGCCCCCTAGGGTTGCCAATCCCCAGGTGGGGGCAGGGGATCCCCCGGTTTGGAGGCCCTCCCCCCGCTTCAGGGTCGTCAGAAAGCGGGGAGAGGGGAGGGGAATGTCTGCTGGGAACTCTATGAAGATTTATTCCCATAGAAAATCATGGAGAATTGATCCGCGGGTATCTGGGGCTCTGGGGGGGGCTGTTTTTTGGGGTAGAGGCACCAAATTTTCAGTATAGCATCTAGTGCCTCTCCCCAAAATACCCCCCCCCCAAGTTTCAAAAAGATTGGACCAGGGGGTCCAATTCTATGAGCCTCAAAAGAAGGAAGGAATTGAAAAGGTGTGCCGTCCCTTTCAATGTGAGGGCCACAACTCCCTTTGGAGTTCAATTATGCTTGCTACAACCTTGATCTTGGCTCCACCCCTAATGTCTCGTGGCTCCACCCCCAAAGTCTCCTGGCTCCACCCCCCAGAGTCCCCAGATATTTCTTGAATTCGACTTGGCAACCCTAGTGCCCCCCAACTTTTCAAATCCTGGCTCCACCCCTGGCTCCAACCCCCTCGGGATCACCTGGCAGAAGAGATGGACCAGGTGTCTCCCCCCCCCCCACCCGTCTGCTTCCCTGTTGATGTACAGCTTGTCATGAAAACGAGGAGGCCGATCCATGGCCCCCCGCTTGGCTTGGAAGGACGGCGAGTCTCTCCCTTCGCCAGCCTGATGCAGCGATGCGTCACCAGTTCTGCATTCGCAATTAGTCAGCGCCATTAGCACATCGCGGCGGACCAGATGGCGGGCCCGAGGAAGTATTTTCGGAGCCTCATTTGATTATACATGAATGTCTCGTCGGCTGAGCTGATATTTTCATTAACCACACTCCACAAAGCATTCGAGCCCTATTGTCGCTTCCTTCTGCACGGCTGCTTTCTGATGTGCGGGCTGTGAGGGGACGTTTGTACTGTCTGTGCTGAGCCTTCGCTTCGGCAATGGCGGCCACGGCCCTCCCTTCCTCCTGCCTCTCTGTCTCTGAACGTCAGGCCACGGCATACATACGGCTCAGCGAACGCCTCCGGGCCGAGTCAGACAAGGAACTGGAACTGATGATTGAACTGGTGAGAGCGACTGAGTTGTCAAGCATGCGCCAAACACTGTGAGACCCCCCCCCCCCGCCTCCCTGCTGCCAAACCCTTTGTTTTGAGAAGTGCTCCAGAATCCAGAGTAGGCTCCTTTCCACCAGATGACAATATCCTGGGCCACAGGTGGATTTCTTATCTGTACCTGACAGTCCGTTATAGGGTTGCCAAGTCCAATTTAAGAAGTATCTGGGGACGTTGGGGGTGGAGCCAGGAGACTTTGGGGGTGGAGCCAGGAGACATTGGGGGTGGAGCCAAGATCAAGGCTGTGACAAGCATCATTGAACTCCAAAGGGAGTTCTGGCCATCACATTTAAAGGGACTGCACACCTTTTCAATGCCTTCCTTCCATAGGAAATAATGAAGGATAGGGGCACCCTCTTTGGGGGCTCATAGAATTGGACCCCCTGGTCCAATCTTTTTGAAACTTAGGGGATATTTTGGGGAGAGGCACTAGATGCTGTACTGAAATTTTGGTGCCTCTACCTCAAAAAACAGCCCCCCCCAGAGCCCCAGATACCCGCGGATCAATTCTCCATGATTTTCTAAGGGAATAAATCTCCATAGGGAATAACTGAGTTCCCAGCAGACATTTCCCTCCCCTCCCCCCCCCCCACTTTCTGACGACCCTGAAGCAGGAGGAGGGCCTCCAAACCAGGGGATCCCCTGCCCCACCTGGGGATTGGCAACCCTAGTCCGTTAGCAGTATCTGTTTGCTGGAAACAAGCCAAGGGGAACACGTTTGCCAGAACCTCAACCAGGAATGGCTAGCAGGAAAGCAGTCGTGGTTTGGTTCTTGGCTGAAGTGTGTTTTGGGGCCACCTTACCAAGGGCTGGGAGAAGGTGAAGAATCCTCTGGCAGAAAGGGAGAACTTTTGACGCTGGATAAAATCTGATACCCTCACCTGGATAAGCCCAGCCTAGCCCAGTCTCAGAAGATCTGGGAAGCTCAGCAGGCTCAGTCCAGGTTAGTGCACCAAGGAAGGCCACCGTTGCTGTGCAGAGGCAGAAAGACAAACCGCTTCTGTTTAACTCTGGCCTGACCTGGATGGCCCAGGATAGCCTGACCTCATCAGATCTGGGAAGCAAAGCAGGGTTAGCCTTGCTTAAGACTTGGATGGGAGACCAGCAAGGAAGCTCAGGGTTGCTACGCAGAGGCCGGCAAGGGCCAACCGCCTCTGAACGTCGCTTGCCTTGAGCTGCGTAGCCCAGGATAGCCTGATCTGCTCAGATCTTGCAAGCTAAGCAGGGTCAGCCCTGGAGAGTCCTTGGATGAGAGACCCCCAAGGAAGCCCAGGGTTCCTACGCAGAGGCGGACAAACCACCTCTGAACTTCTCTTGCCTTGGAATCCAGTCAGTCTGTGGGTGGGGGGGGGGGGATTGTTCCTGTCGCAGTTCCTGGCTGGAGTGCCAACCACAGCTTTCTCCCAAAATGTGCGGCTCCCTTTCTTTGGCAGTCTGCTGGAAAATGCTCATCGTGTTTTTGTCTGGGATGAGACTCTCTGAGCCTGTCACATGAGACGCCAGCCATGCAAACAAGCGGACTGCTTCCCCGGCAGCCACATGCTCATAAGAGGATGGGTGGAGCGAATTTGGTCCTTGGGGTTCTCCCCCACCCTGCAAAGGACTTGGATTCACTGCTACAGGAGGTGGTGGCAGCTATAGGCATAGCCAACTTCAAGAGGGGATTGGATCAACATCTGGAGCAGAGGTCCATCAGTGGCTCTTAGCCACAGTGTATTGTTGGAACTCTCTGTCTGGGGCAGGGATGCTTTGTATTCTTGGTGCTGGGGTGGGGAACCACAGTGGGAGGGCTTCTAGTGTCCTGGCCCCACTGATGGAGCTCCTGATGGCACCTGGGGGTTTTTGGCCACTGTGTGGCACAGAGTGTTGGACTGGATGGGCCATTGGCCTGATCCAACATGGCTTCTCTTATGTTCTTATGTGACACAGAGTGTTGGACTGGAAGGGCCATTGGCCTGATCCAACAGGGCTTCTCTTATGTTCTTATGTGACACAGAGTGTTGAAATGGATGGGCCATTGGCCTGATCCAACATGGCTTCTCTTATGTTCTTATGTGACACAGAGTGTTGGACTGGAAGGGCCATTGGCCTGATCCAACATGGCTTCTCGTATGTTCTTATGTGACACAGAGTGTTGGACTGGATGGGCCATTGGCCTGCTCCAACAGGGCTTCTCTTATGTGACACAGAGTGTTGGACTGGATGGGCCATGGGCCTGATCCAACATGGCTTCTCTTATGTTCTTATGTGACACAGAGTGTTGGACTGGAAGGGCCATTGGCCTGATCCAACAGGGCTTCTCTTATGTTCTTATGTGGCACAGAGTGTTGGACTGGATGGGCCACTGGCCTGATCCAACATGGCTTCTCTTATGTTCTTATGTGACACAGAGTGTTGCACTGGATGGGCCATTGGCCTGATCCAACAGGGCTTCTCTTATGTTCTTATGTGACACAGAGTGCTGGACTGGATGGGCCATGGGCCTGATCCAACATGGCTTCTCTTATGTCTGGGGCAGTGATGCTCTGTATTCTTGGTGCTTGGGAGGGGCAACAGTGTGAGGAGGTCTAATGTCCTGGCCCCACTGATGGACCTCCTGATGGCACCTGGGTTTTTTGGCCACTGTGTGACGCAGAGTGTTGGACTGGATGGGCCATTGGCCTGATCCAACATGGCTTCTCTTATGTTCTTATGTGACATAGAGTGTTGGACTGGAGGGGCCACTGGCCTGATCCAACATGGCTTCTCTTATGTTCTTATGTGACACAGAGTGTTGGACTGGATGGGCCATTGGCCTGATCCAACATGGCTTCTCTTATGTTCTTATGTGACACAGAGTGTTGGACTGGATGGGCCATTGGCCTGATCCAACATGGCTTCTCTTATGTTCTTATGTGACACAGAGTGTTGGACTGGATGGGCCATTGGCCTGCTCCAACAGGGCTTCTCTTATGTGACACAGAGTGTTGGACTGGATGGGCCATGGGCCTGATCCAACAGGGCTTCTCTTATGTTCTTATGTGACACAGAGTGTTGGACTGGAAGGGCCATTGGCCTGATTCAACAGGGCTTCTCTTATGTTCTTATGTGACACAGAGTGTTGGACTGGATGGGCCATTGGCCTGATCCAACAGGGCTTCTCTTATGTTCTTATGTGGCACAGAGTGTTGGACTGGATGGGCCACTGGCCTGATCCAACAGGGCTTCTCTTATGTTCTTATGTGGCACAGAGCGTTGGATTGGATGGGCCATGGGCCTGATCCAACATGGCTTCTCTTATGTCTGGGGCAGTGATGCTCTGTATTCTTGGTGCTTGGGAGGGGCAACAGTGTGAGGAGGTCTAATGTCCTGGCCCCACTGATGGACCTCCTGATGGCACCTGGGTTTTTTGGCCACTGTGTGACGCAGAGTGTTGGACTGGATGGGCCATTGGCCTGATCCAACATGGCTTCTCTTATGTTCTTATGTGACACAGAGTGTTGGACTGGAGGGGCCATTGGCCTGATCCAACATGGCTTCTCTTATGTTCTTATGTGACACAGAGTGTTGGACTGGAGGGGCCATTGGCCTGATCCAACATGGCTTCTCTTATGTTCTTATGTGACGCAGAGTGTTGGACTGGAGGGGCCATTGGCCTGATCCAACAGGGCTTCTCTTATGTTCTTATGTGACACAGAGTGTTGGACTGGAGGGGCCATTGGCCTGATCCAACAGGGCTTCTCTTATGTTCTTATGTGACACAGAGTGTTGGACTGGAGGGGCCATTGGCCTGATCCAACATGGCTTCTCTTATGTTCTTATGTGACGCAGAGTGTTGGACTGGAGGGGCCATTGGCCTGATCCAACATGGCTTCTCTTATGTTCTTATGTGACGCAGAGTGTTGGACTGGAGGGGCCATTGGCCTGATCCAACATGGCTTCTCTTATGTTCTTATGTGACACAGAGTGTTGGACTGGAGGGGCCATTGGCCTGATCCAACATGGCTTCTCTTATGTTCTTATGTGACACAGAGTGTTGGACTGGATGGGCCATTGGCCTGATCCAACATGGCTTCTCTTATGTTCTTATGTGGCACAGAGCGTTGGATTGGATGGGCCATGGGCCTGATCCAACATGGCTTCTCTTATGTCTGGGGCAGTGATGCTCTGTATTCTTGGTGCTTGGGAGGGGCAACAGTGTGAGGAGGTCTAATGTCCTGGCCCCACTGATGGACCTCCTGATGGCACCTGGGTTTTTTGGCCACTGTGTGACGCAGAGTGTTGGACTGGATGGGCCATTGGCCTGATCCAACAGGGCTTCTCTTATGTTCTTATGTGACACAGAGTGTTGGACTGGATGGGCCACTGGCCTGACCCAACACGGCTTCTCTTCTGTTCTTATGTGACACAGAGTGTTGGACTGGATGGGCCACTGGCCTGATCCAACATGGCTTCTCTTCTGTTCTTATGTGACACAGAGTGTTGGACTGGATGGGCCACTGGCCTGATCCAACATGGCTTCTCTGATGTTCTTATGTGACACAGAGTGTTGGACTGGATGGGCCACTGGGCTGATCCAACAGGGCTTCTCTTATGTTCTTATGTGACACAGAGTGTTGGACTGGATGGGCCATTGGCCTGATCCAACAGGGCTTCTCTTATGTTCTTATGTGACACAGGTGTTGGACTGGAGGGACGACTGGCCTGATCCAACATGGCTTCTCTTATGTGACACAGAGTGTTGGACTGGATGGGCCATTGGCCTGATCCAACATGGCTTCTCTTATGTTCTTATGTGACGCAGGTGTTGGACTGGAGGGGTCATTGGCCTGATCCAACAAGGCTTCTCTTATGTTCTTATGTGACACAGAGTGTTGGACTGGAGGGACGACTGGCCTGATCCACCTTGGCTTCTCTTATGTTCTTATGTGACACAGAGTGTTGGACTGGAGGGACGACTGGCCTGATCCACCTTGGCTTCTCTTATGTTCTTATATTCTTCTGGAACTGCAGTCTGTGCACATCCAAGGCACCACCACTAAGCCTCTGAGCGTCTGGGGTTTGAGTCCAGGGGCAAGGCTAGGGTTGACAGGTCTGATTTGGAAAATACCTGGAGACTTTGGGGATGGATCCAGGAGAGATGGGATTTGGGGAGGGGAGGGGTCTCTGCAGGGTACAAGGCCCTTGAGTCCACCCTCCAAAGTAGCCATTTTCTCTGAGGGAGCTGATCTCAGAGTGAGCTGAACTGAGGGAGGTGATCTCTGCCAGCTGGAGATTGGTCGTCAAAGCGGGGGATCTCCAGGCCCCACCTGGAGGCTGGCAACTCTATGGGACACCCCAGGAACGGTTGCTGTGGAACCCACCTTTGGATTTCTAATTTTCTAGCAGCGCTCTTCTTGAGGCACTCGCTCCTCCTCACTGGGTTTGATTCTCCACTCCTCCACTTGCAGCTGCTGGAATGGCCTTGGATTAGCCATAGCTATCACAGGAGTTGTCCTTGAAAGGGCAGCTTCCGTCAAAGCTCTCTCAGCCCCACCTACCTCACAGGGTGTCTGTTGTGGGGGAAGAAGATAAAAGAGATTGTAGTCCACCAGTGGGGCCAGAACACTAGAAGCCCGTTTGGTGTAAGGCTTAAGTGTGAAGATTCTTATCTGGGAGAACTGGGTTTGATTCCCCACTCTTCCACTTGCAGCTGCTGGAATGGCCTTGGGTCAGCCACAGCTCTCGAAGGAGTTGTCCTTGAAAGGGCAGCTTCTGGGAGAGCCCTCTCAGCCCCACCCACCTCACAGGGTGTCTGTTGTGGGGGAGGAAGGTGAAGGAGATTGTGACCACTCTGAGTCTCTGATTCAGAGAGAAGGGCGGGGTATAAATCTGCAGTCTTCTTCTTCTTCTTCTCCCCACCACTGCCCCATCCCCAACATTTTCCCGTCATTTCTCCCTCCCCCCGTAGTTTTGTCACTGGACAAAGGGACATCTAATTAGCTCATGTTGATCATCCAGAGAGCTCTCTTCCGTGCACAAAAGGCTGTCTGCGAGGCTTTTCCTAAAATGTTTTTCTCTTCATTCCAAAAAGCCGCCTCGTCATCTGCCGACAGCATTAACAATCTGTGAACTAATGGAGTGCTGCTGATGGTCTTGGGCAGTCCTCCACCAGACAGTAATTGCCTCCTCGGTGTTTGCGGCTCCTTCCCCAAGGTAGGCCTGCGTGTGGGCCCGGCGGAGCGAGACCCTCCAGCACACCGCAGTCTTCGCATCACACGCGCAAAAGGGGAGGCCCTTGGTCTTCTCTGGGGCCTTCGGGGAAAGGTTCAACAGGGTTTCCTTCACGGCTGCAGGGAAAGGGTTTATTTATACAACCTCACCGGTCCTGTGAAAACCGGACATGGCAGGTCGTGAGAAGCAGTGTTCCCTCTCGTTAGCGTGAGCCAGCTCACAGATTTTTAGCCCCTGGCTCGCATATTTTTTGACTTAGCTCAGGAAAATGGACCCCAGAGCAGGATAATTTATGCCGTAGCAGCTCACAGCTTTAATGGTCTGACGAAGTCTGCTGAAGAGCATACGAAGGCTTACATTCTGAGTAAAACTTAGCTGGTCTTAAAGGTGCTCTTGTCTACTGCTTTGTTCTACCGCTTTCATGCCAGGGGCTCACAAAGTAGAATTTTCGCTCCCAAGACTCTGCAGCTTAGAGGGAATGTTGGTGAGGACCCAGCCAGCTTCTGCACAAATTGAAACCAGAGTTGTCAAACTCATTTGTTATGAGGGCCGAATCTGACATAAATGAGACCTTGTTGGATGGGGCCATGTCAGGCTCGGCTGGGTCATGTGCGTGCCTATTTAAGATTAGGTAGCAGAGATATAAGCTTTATAAAGTACACAGACAGACACAAAGTTTTTTAAAAAAAAACATTAGCACTTGTTGGTCTTAAAGGTGCTTTCTTTGTGTTTCTCCCATGGAATCCACGAAACTCTGTTATGTTCTTATCATGTGGAATTCACTGCCACAGGAGGTGGTGGCGGCCACAAGTATAGCCACCTTCAAGAGGGGTTTAGATAAAAATATGGAGCACAGGTCCATCAGTGGCTATTAGCCACAGTGTATGTGTGTATATAACATTTTTTGCCACTGTGTGACACAGAGTGTTGGACTTGATGGGCCGTTGGCCTGATCCAACATGGCTTCTCTTATGTTCTTATGTTCTTAACTGGGCAAAGGAAGCTCTGGTTCTTTCCTTCCTTCCCCAGGGGACCAGGAGGGGGAGGAGCCTCAGCCAGTAGAAGGAAGAGAGGCGTTGCTCAGTAGCTCTGCTGTGCAGTTGAGAGAGCCTGACTAAGCAAGCTCTGCTTACCACCCTTCCTTCCCAAGAGAGGAGCCTCAGCCAATGGAGAAAATAGAGTCTTTGCTCTGTAGCTCCTGTGCAATTGAGCAAGCCTGGCAAAGCAAACTGTGATCCAGAAGGAAGCAAGAGAGAGAGAAGGAAGCGGATGACATCCAGTTGTTCAGGGGGCTGATAGAAGCCCTCCGAGGGCCTGATTTGGTCCTGAGCCATATAGAATCATAGAATCATAGAGTTGGAAGGGACCTCTAGGGTCATCTAGTCCAACGCCCTGCACAATGCAGGAAATTCACAAATACCTCCCCCCTAAATTCACAGGATCTTCATTGCTGTCAGATGGACATCTAGCCTCTGTTTAAAAACCTCCAAGAAAGGAGAACCCACCCCCTCCCAAGGAAGCCTATTCTACTGAGGAATCGCTGTAACGGTCAAGAAGTTCTTCCTAATGTTGAGCCGGAAACTCTTTTGATTTAATTTCAACCTACTGGTTCTGGTCCTACCTTTCTGGGGCCACAGAAAACAATTCCACACCATCCTCTATATGACAGCCCTTCAAGTACTTGAAGATGGTGAGCATATCACCTCTCAGCTGCCTCCTCTCCAGGCTAAACATCCCCAGCTCCTTCAGCCTTTCCTCACAGGACTTGGTCTCCAGACCCTTCACCATCTTTGTCGCCCTCCTCTGGACCCATTCCAGCTTGTCTATATCCTTCTTAAAATGTGGTGCCCAAAACTGAACACAATACTCCAGGTGAGGTCTTACCAGAGCAGAGTAAAGCGATACCATCACATCACGTGATCTGGACACTAGACTTCTGTTGATACAGCCCAAAATTGCATTTGCCTTTTTAGCCACCGCATCTCACGGCTGACTCATGTTCAGCGTATGATCCACTAAGACCCCTGGATCCTTTTCGCACATACTACTGCTAAGACAAGTCTCCCCCATCCTATAACCATGCATTGGATTTTTCCTACCTAAATGCAGAACTTTACATTTATCCCTGTTAAAATTCATTTTATTGGTTTTAGCCCAGTTTTTTAGCCTGTCAAGGTTATCCTGCGAAATTGACATCCCTGCCCTAGTCTATAGTACCAAGGACAACCCCTGTTTCCATCTCCCTGTCTCTGGGGAACCCCAGCCCCTCTTCAGACTTTAGCAGGAGATGTTGGGGATACTGGTATGTCTGGACACCTGTGCCTGGATTTCTCTTCCTTTCCCTTGGACATTAGGCTTAACAACACGATAGGCAGCACCTTTAAGACCAACAAAGTTTTATTGACTGGACTCCTACTTTGTTCTACTGCTTCATACCAACATGGCTGCCCACCTGGATAGGCGGTCATCAGCTCTGTCTAGAACAGGGATTTGCCATCCCCAAGCCCAGAATGTCCAATTCTGAGGAACTGAGGAGTGGGACAAAACACGGCTTCCACATAGGGACTCTCTAGGAACATCCCTATGGTAAAGGCCATAGAGACTGAGGAAGGCAGCCTTGAGTGTCACCCAGAAGTGACGTAACACCAGCCACCCTCCCCAAGCACCGCCCCCCCCCTCCCCAAATCTCCTGGCCATTGGCTGAGGCAGTGCTGGGAATCCTAGTCAGACGTGTATATATTCCCACTGGAATCTGAATTCAGTTTGAGGCTGATTCAGTCTGAGGCTACAGGATACGGGAAGAGACGCTTATGCCTGGAATAACACGTTGTTGGTCTTAAAGCAGGGGTGTCAAACATGCGGCCCGGGGGCTGAACCAGGCCCCCACAGGGCTCCTATCAGACCTGAGAGCAGCTCGCTGTCGTCTGCTTCCTTCTCCCTCTCTTGCTTCCTTCTGCATCACAGCTTGCTTTGCCAGGCTTGCTCAATCACCCAAGAGCTACAGAGAAAAGTTCCTCCCTTGTGGGGGGTGGAAAGTGTGGGAAGGAGAGCTAGCTTTGCCGGGCTCTCTCAATGGCACAGCAGAGCTACTGAGCCAAGCCTCTCTTCCTTCTATTGGCTGAGGCTCAGCAAGCCAATGAGGTGGATTAGGCTTAGTGTGTGTTTCGGTGTGCTTTATAAAGTTTGTATCTCCCCTACCTGGCATTACATATTATGACACGATGGCCCAGCCCGACAAGGTGAAGATCCAACCCTCATAACAAATGAGTTTGACACCCCTGTCTTAAAGGTACCAACGAAAGCTCATGCCCAGAATAGCCTTGTTGGTCTTAAAGGTGCCACTGAACTCAAACGGTGTTCTGCTACCATCCTGCTTTAGAAACCAGGTACATTAATAGCAGGAGTCATGCATTAGCAGCGCTGCCAACTCCAGATGGGGAAATTCCTGGAGATTTGGGGGTGGAGTCTGGGAAGGGTGAGGAAAAGAAAGATAGAAAGGGTATAATGCCAGAAAGCCTACCCCCTAAAGTGGCCATTTCCTCCCAGAGGGCTGATCTGCGTCGTCTGGTGATCAGTTGTAATTCCAGGGGGGTCCCCAGGCCACACCTGGAGGGTGGCAACGCTGCTCCATAGAGCGGGCCGCCAGTGGAGAAGTCGCAGGCAGGATGCTTCAGAGTGGCAGGGCACCAGCACCAATGGCCCTTGCTGTAAGCAGAGCCATCTCGGGTGGGGCAAGGGAGAGTCCGAAGATATGGAGAAGAGGTCCATAAGTGGCTATTAGCCACAGCGTATTAATGGAACTCTCTGTCTGGGGCAGGGATGCTCTGTATTCTTGATGCTTCGGGGGGGGCACAGTGGGAGGGCTTCCAGTGTCCTGGCCCCACTGGTGGACCTCCTGATTGCACCTGGGTCTTTTGGCCACTGTGTGGCACAGAGTGTTGGATTGGATGGGCCACTGGCCTGATCCAACATGGCTTCTCTGATGTTCTTATGTAACACAGAGTGTTGGACTGGATAGGCCACTGGCCTGATCCAACATGGCTTCTCTTATGTTCTTATGTGACACAGAGTCTTGGACTGGATGGGCCATTGGCCTGATCCAACAGGGCTTCTCTTATGTTCTTATGTGACACAGAGTGTTGGACTGGATGGGCCATTGGCCAGATCCTACAGGGCTTCTCTTATGCTCTTATGTGACACAGAGTGTTGGACTGGATGGGTCATTGGCCTGATCCCACAGGCCTTCTCTTATGTTCTTATGTGACACAGAGTGTTGGACTGGATGGGCCATTGGCCTGATCCCACAGGGCTTCTCTTATGTGACACAGAGTGTTGGACTGGATGGGCCATTGGCCTGATCCAACAGAGCTTCTCTTATGTTCTTATGTGACACAGAGTGTTGGACTGGATGGGCCACTGGCCTGATCCAACAGGGCTTCTCTTATGTTCTTCTGTGACACACAGTGTTGGACTGGAGGGGCCATTGGCCTGATCCAACAGGGCTTCTCTTATGTTCTTATGTGACACAGAGTGTTGGACTGGAAGGGCCACTGGCCTGATGCAACAGGGCTTCTCTTATGCTCTTATGTGACACAGAGTGTTGGACTGGAGGGGCCATTGGCCTGATCCAACAGGGCTTCTCTTATGCTCTTATGTGACACAAAGTGTTGGACTGGATGGGTCATTGGTCTGATCCCACAGGGCTTCTCTTATGTTCTTATGTGACACAGAGTGTTGGACTGGATGGGACACTGGCCTGATCCAACAGGGCTTCTCTTATGTTCTTCTGTGACACACAGTGTTGGACTGGAAGGGCCATTGGCCTGATCCAACAGGGCTTCTCTTATGCTCTTATGTGACACAGAGTGTTGGACTGGAGGGGCCATTGGCCTGATCCAACAGGGCTTCTCTTATGTTCTTCTGTGACACAGAGTGTTGGACTGGATGGACCACTGGCCTGATCCAACATGGCTTCTCTGATGTTCTTATGTTCATCTGCAAAATAGTGGACAGGGTTTCCTTCCCCCTGCTGACCGTCTCATTGCTTGAAGGCACAGCAGTTAAAACAGAACTAGAAGATGTCCCCAGTGTGTCAGCATAGCTGTGCAGGAAGGGAAATGCGTAGGTGTGTGCTTGTTGTTGTCACATCCCTTAAAAAAACCCCACACTGGTGGCTGCCACCACCTCTCGATGGCTCTGCTGCTCCTTCTCTCCCCAGCAGCAGTGGTGGCCGCAGCAGGTTCATGGCTGGTTGACTTCCAGAAGCACATGTCACACACACACACAGACACCCCCCTCTCCCCAGACCAGCCGTGCCCCATGGCTGAGAAGGGATCCGCCAGGGGCAGCCGGAGACCAGAAGTTAATTGAGGCTTCAAGGGGGGGGGGGGGCAGGCAGCTCTGTCCTTTCCTCAGCGACAGGCTCCTCGCCTGGTTATTAACAGGCCCCAGCGGCTGCTGGGGAAGAAAGGAGGGAAACTAATGAAGAAATTTCCATATAATTAGCCCTGCCTGGAGTTTTAATCAGGCAGCCGTTTGCTCAGTGAAACCTGTTTACATGTTTGCTGTCATTCAAGAAATGTGTTAATTAGGCAAACAGTATTAATGATGAGCTGCTTGTCAGGGAATTCGGGCAGGAGGGGGTGGCGGCGACAGCTCTGCTCTGAGCAAATAGAAGAAGGGAGCCGGGAGGGACCCAGAGGCCATCTAGGCCTTCTTGAGGGAGGGGAGCGGCCTCCGCAGGGGACAAGGCCAGAGCCTGCCCTCCAAAGCAGCCATATTCTCCAGGGGAGTTGAAGAGAGCCAGTTTGGTGTAGTGGTGAAGTGCGCAGACTCTTGTCTGGGAAAACCAGGTTTGATTCCCCACTCCTCCACTTGCAGCTGCTGGAATGGCCTTGGGTCAGCTACAGCTCTCTTATCTGGGAGAACCGGGTTTGATTCCCCACTCCTCCACTTGCACCTGCTCGAATGGCCTTAAGTCAGCTATAGCTCTTGCAGAGGTGTCCTTGAAAGGGCAGCTGCTGTGAGAGCTCTCTCAGCCCTACCCACCTCACACGGTGTCTGTTGTGGGGGAAGAAGATAAAGGAGACTGTAAGACTCTCTTGAGTCTCTGATTCAGAGAGAAGGGCAGAGTATAAATCTGCAGTCTTCTTTTTAAGTGCGTGGACTCTTCTCTGGGAGAACCGGGTTTGATCCCCCACTCCTCCACTTGCAGCTGCTGGAATGGCCTTGGGTCAGCCAGAGCTCTCACAGAGTGGTCCTTGAAAGGGCAGGTGCTGTAAGAGCTCCCTCAGCCCCACATACCTCACAGGGTGTCTGTTGTGGGAGGAGAAGATAAAGGAGATTGTGAGCCGCTCTGAGTCTCTGTCCTTGAAAGGACAGCTTCTGAGAGAGCTCCCTCAGCCCCACCCACCTCACAGGGTGTTTGTTGTGGGGGAAGAAGATAAAGGAGACTGTGAGCTGCTCTGAGTCTCTGATTCAGAGAGAAGGGAGGGGTATAAAACTACAGTCTTCATCATCATTTCTGCCAGCTGGAGATCAGGTGGAAAAGTGGGAGATTT
>NC_083241.1:665754-708254 GCF_032191835.1 Heteronotia binoei | reverse complement strand
ATTCCGTGATGTTATCAGTGCAGGGAGGAGGTGCCAGAAGTTAGACTTGCCTACACTGGCAGACAGTCTAGGACTGGCCCTGCCTACAGCTTGATTGACAGGAGATCAGCCATTCATAAACTCCAGGGACCTGGACACTCCCTGAGCCCAGTTTCCAGCCAGTCTGGTGTAGTGGTTAAGTGTGCAGACTCTTATCTGGGAGAACCAAGTTTGATTTCCCTCTCCTCCACTTGCACATGCTGGAATGGCCTTGGGTCAGCCAGAGCTCTTACAGGAGTTGTTCTTGAAAGGGCAGCTTCTGGGAGAGCTCTCTCAGTCCCAACTACCTCACAGGGTGTCTGTTGTGGGGGAGGAAAGAGAAGAAGACTGCAAATTTATACCCCGCCCTTCTCTCTGAATCAGAGACTCAGAGCGGCTTACAATCTCCTATATCTTCTCTCCCCACAACAGACGCCCTGTGAGGCGGGTAGGGCTGGAGAGGGCTCTCACAGCAGCTGCCCTTCCAAGGACAACTCCTACAAGAGCTCTGGCTGACCCAAGGCCATTCCAGCAGCTGTAAGTTTCCAGCAGCTGTAAGTAAGGGATTCAGGGGTTGGCCTTACAGTGGCTTTCCTCTTTCCTGGAAGGTCGGGGACAAAGGGTCGCAGTTGGGGGAGAACTATCCCGGAGGTGCACACTCGATTGTGGTGTGCCCCAAGGGGCGGTTCTCTCCCCGATGTTATTTAACATCTATATGTGGCCTCTTGCCCAGATTGCCTGAAGGTACGGGCTAGGGTGTCACCAGTACGCTGATGACACCCAGCTCTATCTACTGATGGACGGCCAGCCGGTCTGCGCCCCAGAAAATCTAGATCGGGCACTATATGCCGTGGCTGAGTGGCTCAGACTGAGCGGGCTGAAGCTTAATCCTGCGAAGACAGAGGTCCTTTGCCTGGGTCGCCGCGGCCCGGGAGGGGGAATCCCCCTACCAGTCTTTGATGGTGCGCCGCTGACAGCAGCGGACAGGGTCAGGAGCTTGGGGGTGCTATTGGAGCCTTCCTTAAAGATGGAGGCTCAGATAGCAGCCGCTGCCAAGTCTGCGTTTTTTCACCTTAGGCGGGCAAGGCAGTTGGCCCCCTTCCTGGCGCGCGACGACCTAGCAACAGTGATCCATGCTACAGTCACCTCGAGGTTGGACTACTGTAATGCCCTCTACATGGGGCTGCCCCTGTCCCAAACTCGGAAATTGCAGCTGGTGCAGAATGCCGCAGCCCGGCTGTTACTGGGTCTCCCAAAGTGGGGACACATTCGGCCGGGTCTTCGGACCCTGCACTGGCTTCCAGTGATATACCGAGTCCGGTACAAGGTGCTGGTTATTACCTTTAAAGCCCTATATGGCTTGGGACCTGTCTACCTGAAGGACCGTCTTTCCCCACATGTTCCCCAGAGAGTACTGAGGTCGGGAACACGAAATCTCCTTACTGTCCCTGGGCCAAAAGAAGCCCGCTTGAAATCCACCAGAGAAAGGGCCTTCTCTGTTATGGCCCCTACATGGTGGAATCAGCTGCCGGAGGAGGTGAGGGCCCTGTGGGACCTTGTTCAGTTCCGCAGGGCCTGTAAGACGACCCTCTTCCGGCTAGCTTACACCTAGCTTGAGAATTCAATGTAGCTTGCCAGATTTCTTCTTATATATATTTGGAATATTTATTAATTTTTAAGGTCTTATCTGTTTTAAATGTTTAATTGTTTACATGTTTAAATATTGTTTAATTTTTATGTCGGATCTATTGTTGGAAGCCGCCCTGAGCCACTTGTGGGAAGGGCGGGATATAAATTCTAAATAAATAAAATAAATAAGTGGAGGTTCTCCCAGGTAAGAGTCCATACAGTTAACCGCTATACCAAAGGAGATTGTGAGCCACTCTGAGATTCAGAGTGAAGGGCGGGGTATAAATCCAATATCTTCTTCAAATTAAAGGTGGAAAGAGGGGGACATCAGACTCTTTGCCCCTCTACAGGGCTGAGGCTACAAGAGCACCCATCTGACACATTCGGAGACCACATTCGGCTCTTCACGGCCCTCCCAAATGTGTATTGCTCAACAATGTCACAGTTTCCCCCCTGCTCTCCTGTCACCTCCTTAGCTTGCACTCTGGGCTGAGCGCACTGACCCCTAGGAATGGGCTTGTGTGGGGCAGAGACATCAGGCCCTTCTCCTGTTTCTCACTCTTCCTCCAATTCCACTGCTCTGGTGACCAGTTTCATACCCAGCAGGTGGCTAAGAAACAGTCATTACTTTCCTTCCAACACGAAGAACTGCAAACCGATCAATCAAATCAGGCCGGGTGTCCAAAGGACACCGTTGAGCACCTGGACCTCCAACAAACCATTTTGAACCTGTTGATTTATGTACTTATTTGCATTATTTATCATTTGCAATGGGATTTAAAGCGGATTAGCCAGAGCAAGTCAATACTATCGACAGGATGGGAGACCCAAGTGGCATTGCAGAAGGCTGGGCAGGTAGGAATCTGGAGCCAAGCAGAAATATCAACAGAACCAAAGCAAAATGTCAGGGTTCAAACGACGCCTCAAAGGATGCAAAAATTATATGATCAGATCCTTCTCGCTGCAACAGGTGGTACCAGCTGTACACTGTAGTGCAGAGCAGACCACAGTCCCTAAGGCTTTACCCAAGTATCTTTCAGAACTGTTTGGCTGCAAGACAGCCTTATCATCTGCGTAGGTTGTTACTGTCACAGGGAAAATTCCAGGTCCCTGACTTTATAAAAGAGAGAACATTAAAGGTCACTCTTCTTTCTAGCGATGAGTGCTTGTGACAGAAAATGGCCCTGTTTCTTCAAAAGGACTGAAAAGGCCCTTTGGGGCGGTTAAATGAGATTTTACAAAGCAATAATTAAGTAAAAAATCTCTTGTGGATGCATTTGGAGGGGGGGGGATGCTGGAAACCCCAGCGCATGCATCCTCCCTCCCTCCTCCTCTGGGGGTTTGCATGGCCAAGAGCTCTCATGCACTCCTCGAAGCGCGTGCGCGTCTCCGTCAGCAGTTCAGCACGGCTCTGAGCATGCCAGGTAGGGCTGCAGTCAGGCGCTCTGGAATCCTCCTTGGAGGCGGCTGCTGCTGCTGCTGCTGCGTGAGCTTGAAGAGGGTGGGGGGAATTCCTCCTCCTCCTTTGCACAGATTATTGTCTGGTGGAAGTCAGAACATCACCCGGGAGATTTCTCACTGACCAAACCTGCAGCCAGAAGGCCGTTTTCTATTTGAAGCACTTTTCTTTCTCACAGGTTTGGATATGAAATTCCAGAACTAATGCAGCAAAAGCCTCCTGCCAGGAGACAAACTGAAGGCTCTTCTGGATTTCCTTCTGAACTCCCACAGCAAATGCCTGAGTGTCTCAGTCTTTATAGGGACAGAGAGTGGGGCCACTGCTACAAACCCTGCAGAGTGGAAAGCAGAGACCCCAGTTGTTTGGCCTCTCAGCCTCACCCACCTCACAGGGCGTCTGTTGTTGGGGGAGAAGACATAGGAGATTGTAGGCCACTCTGAGACTCTGTCCTTGAAAGGGCAGCTGCTGTAAGAGCTCTCTCAGCCTCACCCACCTCACAGGGTGTCTGTTGTGGGGGGAGAAGACATGGGAGATTGTGAGCTGCTCTGAGTCTCTGATTCAGGGAGAAGGGCGGGGTATAAATCTGCAATTCTTCTTCTTCTATATCCAGGAGGCTCAGCCCACAGTTACACCCTAAATAGTTATTTAAAAGTCTTGTTGCAACAAAAAAGAGATCGCTCACTGTGGGTCTGTTAGATGCAGCTGAAGACAGTTAATTTTACGAAAGGCTGTGTGTGTGTGTGTGAAGCAGACCCAAGGTATTCCTGAATGCCACTCTGCCTCTGGGGCCAGCTGAGGAAGGGACTGCAGATCAAAGTCTCTTTTCTCCAGTAGGATCAGCTGATAAATATCAGCAGGAAAATGGGTCAACGGGTTCCAGGATCTGGATCCAGCTGATCACATGCACACACAGAGATTGCTAGCTGCTTTATGCCAAGTGACCCCCTTGGTCTACCTCACTCAGTATTGCTCACTTTGGTTGGCAGCCCCCTTCCAGGGCCTCAAGCGGAGATGACTGCCTCTCCCAGCACCTAGAGGTGCTGCTGCCCTTGAGCCGTGCCTCCCTCCAGCAACTGGGCCCACGGAAGGGCAAGGTTTTGGCCCAGAGCTGGCTCACACAAGCCCACTGGCCTCACTGGCTGCTGGCCTTCACCACTACCAATTTGACCAGCCCCGGAGGCAAAGAAAGAGCAGGAGGAAAGCCAGTGGAGCTGCCTGAGAAGACAGGCCCAGCCATTCCCTCCTCAGCAGCACCACCAGGGGTCCAGACTCCTGGGGGAGGGGAAAGGCCAAAGGGCTGGGGTCTCCCCTTCCCCCTCTGCAGGGCTTGTCGCAGTGGCCCCCCTCTCTGTCCAGAGCACCAGGTGGTTCCCACACCTCTCTTGGAAGAGCACCGCACCACCCGGGGCCATTCGCCGGACCCAGGAGGAGAATCTCCTTACAGCATGGAGGTAACAGTTACAGAGCAACGATCCGCGACTCACAGGAAATGCTGCAAAGCTCCAACAAGTGCCGAATGATGCTGCTCCAATGGAAGGGAAGGGAGAATTCTGCCAGAAGGAGCCCCAGGAGGCTCAAAGCCCCCCAGCCTCTGCCCTGAATGACCGGAGGCCTCCCCGCCTCCCCCCCCCCCCTGCCCACAAGTGGCCCTGACAATTGGCCCTCTCAGCTGTAGGCACAGTCGGGCTCGGCAGTCCCCCCCCCCCCAAGGGAAGGGAGCGGCCCTCTCCACTGCAGCCACTCCAGGGAGGTTGGGGGGGTTGGGAGGGCCTTCCTCCTTCCTGTTCTCAGGCCCTTCTCTCTCCACCGAGTAGAACCCAGCAGGCCCTGCAGAGAGCCAGCCAGCCAGCCAGCCCCTGGGGACAGAGAGATCCTTCCTCCTGGGGCCCTGCCAAGCTGCCTTGACGCCCTCGGTTCCCCACCCGCCGGGGCTGCTGGTGCGGAGGTCAAGGGGGCGCCCCTGGGTGGCCCAGGCCAGCAGCCCCCACTTCCTTGCCAGCAAGATCAGCCCCGCTGGGCTCCCCGGGCGGGAGCTGGGGGAGGGGAAGGAGCCAGGCTGCGAGTTCTGCTGCTGCGTTGCCTCTGCCGCCTTGCGGGCTGGCGGGCGGGCGGGCGGGCGGGGGGAGCAGAGTTCCCCAGCACGTGAACTAGAATCTGCTGCCCGGCAGCAACGGAAGGAAGGCCCAGAGGCCCCCGCGAGGGAGGGCTGCCCCAGCCCAGTCGCCTAGCCGCGGGGGGGGGGGGGGGGGGGCGGCGTGCGGGCTGCTGCAGAAGCTGCCGCCTTTTTCTCCACCGGGGGCGCTCTTGCGTTTCAGCCCGGAATGAGGAGAGCGGGGGGGCCCCGAAAGCGGCCGGGCAGCCGAAATGCCCGTCGGGGGAAAGGGGCGCTCTCTGGCCTGGGCAGGCGGGGGAGGGGGGGAGGGCAGAGGGGCCGCCTGGACGGAAAGGGCCTCTTCCCCCCCCCCCCTCCTCCAGCCAGCGGGGCAGGGCAGGGGGGGGGGGCTGGGACTGCAGAGGCGGGGCGGGGGGGGGAGGGGCCTCCGTGGGGGGGGAGGGGTTGCCAGCCCCCCGCCTGCCGCTGTGGAGCGAAGAGTCCGGTCCCCCCCCCCCGCCGCCCCTTGGGCGCACCTGCTTGTCGAGGGGGTCCTTGGGCTTGGGCGAGGGGGCCCGGTCGCAGAGGCAGCCCTCGAGCAGGTAGAGGCCGGCGGGCCGCGAGCTGGAGTCGCTCTCGAAGTAGAAGAGCAGGTTGTGCAGCAGGGCGAACCACTTCGGGTGCCATTTGGTGTTGTCCGAGCTCCGCTTGCTCAGGTAGCCGCGCCGGGCGCCCTCCTTCTTGGCCAGCAGCGCCAGGTAGACGGCGTGCCCGTCGCTCAGCCGCATCCCCTTCTGCATGGCGCCGCCGCCGCCGCCGCCGCCACCGCCACCGCCACCGCCACCGGGCGCGCGGGCCGACGGAGGGGCCGGCGGCGCCCCGCTCACAGCCAGAGCCGCCCCCCGCGGCGCCCGGCCTCCCGCACCATGCCCGGCCCGCCTCGCCTCGCCCGCCTCGCCCGCCTCCCCTGCCGCCGCCGCCGCTCAGGCGCCCGGGCGCGTCATGTGATCAGCACCGCGGACAGCGGCAGGCAGCAGCGGCGGCAGCAGCGACGGGGCGATCAGCACCGCGGACAGCGCCCGCCCTCCGCCTCCCGCAGCGCCCTCGAGGGCGGAGCGGCAGCCCCGGGAGGCCCTGCCCTGCCCCGGCCGCCGCCTCCCCGCCGGAGCACGCAGCCCCAGCCCCGCCATCGCCGGCTCCTTCCCTTCCCTTGCTCAGCTGCTGCTCAGCGAGGCCTCCCCGTGCTGCACAGAGGGGCAAGCCGGCGGAGCCCGAGGCCCAAAGAGAAAGGGGCAACACATCTGACTCCAGGCGGAGAGACCTCCGCGAGAAGAGACCCCCCTCCCAGGACCCCAAGGAAGCGGCTTCCTGCACAGAAGGGCGGCGCGCCTGCATCACCCCGCCCCCCGCCCCCGCCCAGGCCCCGGGGAAATTGTCTCCCACGAAACCCCCTCCCCTTGCACCAATCTTGCCAGACTGCCTGCCCGCCTTGGTTTCTAACTCCTGTCCCTCCCAGCCTGCCTTTGGGCCAAGGGGTGAGTGGAAGAGGCCTCTGCCCACGGCTCTCCCTCAAGCACAAACACCCGCAGGACCTCCGTGCTCCAGAGACCTGAAAGGCTTCCCTCTGCTGACCTCGCTGTGGGACCAGCCTCCACGGGGCCCTCCACTTCCTTTCTGGCCCGAACAATTGCGTTTGATGAAGAATCCTAGGAAATCTCCCATCTCAAACCAAGCAAGGGGTTGTCCCTTGTGCTCAGCCAAATCTGTATTTATTTAAAATATGCACACCTTTCTTGACCTTATAAATATATGAGGCAGATTGCGACAGTTAAGCAAGGAAAACAGAAAACACCACAACATCAGAGGAAAGGACTAAAAGCAGCAGCAGCAGCAAGCAGAAATCAACAAGGGGTACAGAGACGGGCAGTGCTTCAGGGGCCATTCCAAGTGCAACAAAGGGAAAAAGAAGAAGAAGATGAAGACGAGGACATTGGATTTGTATTCTACCCTCCACTCAGAGTCTCAGAGCAGCTCAAAATCTCCTTTATCTTCCTCCCCCACAACAAACACCCTGTGAGGTGGGTGGGACTGAGAGGGCTCTCACAGCAGCTGCCCTTTCAAGGACAACCTCTGCCAGAGCTCTGGCTGACCCAAGGCCATTCCAGCAGGTGCAAGTGGAGGAGTGGGGAATCAAACATGGTTCTCCCAGATAAGACTCTGCACACTTAACCACTACACCAAACTGGCCAAGCTGGTTTCTCAGCCCTTAGCTGGTAAGATGTCTTCCCCTCATTTAGCAACCAATCTGAAAAGAAGGCTGAGGGGCTGAAGATCCAGTTTGGTGCAGTGGTTAAGTGTGCAGACTCTTACCTGGGAGAACCGGCTTTGATCCCCCACTCCTCCACTTGCAGCTGCTGGAATGGCCTTGGGACAGCCATAGCTCTCTTATCTGCGAGAACCGGCTTTGATCCCCCACTCCTCCACTTGCAGCTGCTGGAATGGCCTTGGGTCAGCCAGAGCGCTCTTCTCTGGGAGAACCGGGTTTGATCCCACTCCTCCACTTGCACCTGTTGGAATGGCCTGGGGTCAGCCAGAGCTTTCTTATCTGGGAGAACTGGATTTGATCCCCCACTCCTCCACTTGCAGCTGCTGGAATGGCCTTGGGTCAGCCAGAGCTCTCTTATGTGGGAGAACCAGGTTTGATTCCCCACTCCTCCACTTGCAGCTGCTGGAATGGCCTTGGGTCAGCCAGAGCTCTCTTATCTGGGAGAACCGGGTTTGATTCACCACTCATCCACTTGCAGCTGCTGGAATGGCCTTGGGTCAGCCAGAGCTCTCTTATCTGGGAGAACCGAGTTTGATTCCCAACTCCTCCACTTGCAGCTGCTGGAATGGCCTTGGGTCAGCCAGAGCTCTCTTATCTGGGAGAACCGAGTTTGATTCACCACTCATCCTCTTGCAGCTGCTGGAATGGCCTTGGGTCAGCCATAGCTCTCTTATCTGGGAGAACCGGGTTTTATTCCCAACTCCTCCACTTGCAGCTGCTGGAATGGCCTTGGGTCAGCCAGAGCTCTCTTATCTGGAAGAACCGAGTTTGATTCCCCACTCCTCCACTTGCACCTGCTGGAATGGCCTTGGGTCAGCCATAGCTCTCTTATCTGGGAGAACCGGGTTGGATTCCCCCCTCCTCCACTTGCAGCTGCTGGAATGGCCTTGGGTCATCCAGAGCTCTCTTATCTGGGAGAACCGGGTTTTATTCCCAACTCCTCCACTTGCAGCTGCTGGAATGGCCTTGGTTCAGCCATAGCTCTCTTATCTGGGAGAACCGGGTTTGATTCCCCACTCCTCCACTTGCAGCTGCTGGAATGGCCTTGGGTCATCCAGAGCTCTCTTATCTGGGAGAACCGGGTTTTATTCCCAACTCCTCCACTTGCAGCTGCTGGAATGGCCTTGGGTCAGCCAGAGCTCTGGCAGAGGTTGTCCTTGAAAGGGCAGCTGCTGTGAGAGCCCTCTCAGCCCCACCCACCTCACAGGATGTCTGTTGTGGGGGGAGAAGATCTAGGAGATTGTGACCGCTCTGAGACTCTGATTCAGAGAGAAGGGCGGGGTATAAATCTGCAGTCTTCTTCTTCTCCTCCTTTCTTCTTCATTCTGCCCTTCTTTATCCTGTGGTGAAGAGTTCACCTAGACTGGATTTCCAGACTCCGTCTTTGCTGGATTCTCCTCTCAGAATGCCAGCCAGCCAGCCTTCGCCTGCCCCAAAAGGCACAGTGGGTGTCCAGAGCACAGCAGACCAGGGCTGAGTGTTGAGTGAGAAGAAGCCAAACTTCCAGGCGCATCCTTGATTAAAGTCTGTGTGGTCCATTTTTTGCTGAAGGCCACAGGGCCCCTCAGCCCAAACTCTTCTGCTGCTGAAAATGTCATCCGGGTCTTTTGTCCAACTTATACAGGCAGTGATGTGGGAAAAGACTGACAGCTAATACAACTGGAGCTGTTCTGTGCCACTGGCAAGATGGGAGCACGCAGAGGACTTCATTTCCTGGGATTTCAGCCCCCCCCCCCCCCCCCCGGTCAAGTCTCTGCCTGAAAAAAATAATAATATGGAGAGGGGAGGGTTTATTTGTTTGCTTTATTGCTTTCCTATCCTGCCCTCCCCTAACAGGCTCAGGGTGGCTAACAACATAACATTAAAATCAAGGTGCAATAAAATCATTAAAACATTTTGACAGTTCATACAATTTAAAATATGTAGTCCGGTTCCAGGTTCACTCACCAGGATCCAGATGGCGGGTTTTAATTCTTATTGAGCGCCGCATAGAATGATATTATAAGATGTCATTTAGCACTCTGGATTTGTACTGGGATGGTGGAATAGTGTTCGCCTCCCTGTTATTTATTAAATGCTAGTTTAAAGAGTTCTGTCTTACAGGCCCTGTGGAACTGTGGCAAGTCCCGCAGGGCCCTGATTTTTTCGGGGAGGGTTTTCCACATAGCAGGGGCTGCCACTGAAAAGACTCTTTTTTTGGCTGTGGCCAGTCGTGCTTCAAGATGGGGCACACAGAGGACTTCATTTCCTGGGATTTCAGCACCCCACCAAGTCTCTGTCTGAAAAAATAATACTATGGAGAGGTGGGAAATCATCTCCTAATAGGATGCTAGTCGCACTGGGAAAGGGACCTCATGTGCAGGCTAGAAGGGCTTGAGACTGATCAGAACACCTTTGGAGTCCAAGAAAGGTGGGGGTATTCACTGGTAGATGTCTTCTTTCCCTTCCATTCCCTGACCTAGATCTGCCTTCTTTAAATAGGATTGAAGAATGTCAGGGAAATTGTGTCAATTAGTTTTGTTCCACCTGAAAAAATGTGGCTAATGCTGCTGAGGCTTGCGGTAGGTCATGAATCACCATGGCAACACCGAGGAATTGTCTGGAAAACAGGAGGGCATCCCTGTCTGCTTTTGGGATGGAGGAGAATCATGCCAATCCACTCCCCATGTTGGGTGTATCTATCAGGGACATCAGCATCATCTGGACCACCTGGGAAGGAAGGCCCAAGAAATCCTGCCGCAGAGGCAGTTTCCACCCCGTCATCAGTGTGGGTATGGACAGGTCCATTTTCTGAACCCTGCTATACAACTACTATGTTGCCACCATCTCCTGCTGCCTTTCTCTGCCCTCTTGCAGGTCCAACTCAGGGCACACCACACCACCCACTGTGCAAAGCCAAGCACAGCTGCTCCGGTTCCTTGGGCAGGAAGGATTCCTTCTCATCCCATAAAGGATCCCCTCCATCCCTAGAGACTCCCAGGTGTCCTGGGGATTACAAGAGCACCCCCCCCCAACAAGTGAGCAGGCGGATGCCCCCAAACAGCCTGCTGCATGCCTGGGTGTCACCTGCAACTCCTCCCTCAAATCAGTCCAACCCAGTGATCGACAGCCCATCTTTAATAATAATATTTTTCTTTCACTGGCCTCACTTTCCTTGCTTAAAAAAGGCTGCTAATCTGAAAAGTCTTCTTGCCAACCACAAAGGGCCATCCGACGCACACCCAAGCACCAAGAATACAGAGCATCACTGCCCCAGACATAAGAATATAAGAGAAGAAGAAGAAGATATTGGATTTATATCCCGCCCTCCACTCCGAAGAGTCTCAGAACGGCTCACAATCTCCTTTACCTTCCTCCCGCACAACAGACACCCTGTGAGGTAGGTGGGGCTGGAGAGGGCTCTCACAGCAGCTGCCCTTTCAAGGACAACCTCTGCCAGAACTATGGCTGACCCAAGGCCATGCTAGCAGGTGCAAGTGAAGGAGTGGGGAATCAAACCTGGTTCTCCCAGATAAGAGTCCGCACACTTAACCGCTACACCAAACTGGCTCTCCATGTTGGATCAGACCAAAGGCCCATCTAGTCCAACACTCTGTGTCATACAGTGGCCAAAAACCCCAGGTGCCATCAGGAAGTCCATCAGTGGGACCAGGACACTAGAAGTCCTCACACTGTTGTCCCTCCCAAGCACCAAGAATACAGAGCATCCCTGCCCCAGACAGAGAGTTCCAACAATATGCTGTGGCTAAGAGTCACTGATGGACCTCTGCTCCAGATGTTCACCCAATCCCCTCTTGAAGCTGGCTATGCTTGTAGCCGCCACCACCTCCTGTGGCAGGGAATCCCACATGTTAATCACCCTTTGGCTGAAGAGGTGCTTCCTTTTATCCATTCTAACGCAGCTGCTCAAATTCCCGAGGGTGGCGTTCAGGTCCCAGAAACCCAAGAGCCAGCAGTGAAGGCGTCTTGCGCATGTCTCCTTTCCCCGGCTACCTCGCTATGAGGGCCAGGTAGGGAAATATCTCCTTGGGGAGCCGCTTGATCCAGAGCTGCTCCACCCAGAAGAGCTTTGCCGGCCCGCCCTTGGGACTCGCTTTCCAGAGAACGCACAAGGAAGCCCATGGCTGCTTTGCTCAGGGGGATGCGGCAGCCTCAGGGTCCCAGCAATGACGCCCTTTCTGCGCAAGCACAGCTCCTTCGGACCCTGCTGCAAGAAGGGAGCTTGGAGAAGAGAGCAGGTGAGAGAGAGAGAGAGAGCCAGAGGTGGGGTCACCACACGTGGGGGTGAGAGAGCTGGCAGGGGGCAACTGGAGCGGAAGGAGAGAGGAGGAGGGGAGAAGGCACCCAAAGGCAGCCAGAGGAGGGAATGCTGAAAATGGCTGCCCATGAAATGAGCATCTGATGGCACCGTGAGCAGACCAATGATGGGAATGAACAGCTGTGATTTGGACTTGAGGTTTGTTCATTACCACTGGCATTGTGGCCTATTTAAATCCCTAGCGCGGGGGTGGCCAACGGTAGCTCTCCAGATGTTTTTTGCCTACAACTCTCATCAGCCCCAGCCAGCATGGCCAATGGCTGGGGCTGATGGGAGTTGTAGGCAAAAACCGTTGGCCACTCCTGCGCTAGCAAAAAGGCATTTCCAACACTGGCAGATCAGCTGCTTCATTTGTAACCTGCTAGGTCTTCAGTCATGACCCAGAGACATTTGTGGAAGCTGCCTGGAGCCCAGGCCAAGCCGGGCACTGCCAGGAAGGGGAAAGGCAGCAGGGGGTCGGAATGGCTCTGAAATGGACCTGCCAAGTGGCTGTGCAAAATTATTCCAGCAGCTCAAGTATTCTCTGGCTGATTCCTCCCTTGAGATGACAAGGTGCTAATTTATGCCAACAGACCCCTCTTGCTCACTTGAGCTCCGTGCACAGAGAAGATGGCTGGCAGGGGGCGGTGGGGGGAGGGGGCGGGAAGCAAGTGCCAGGTGGCTGGGGGGGCCCTCTGCTTGCCCCAGCACATTCTCTGATGCCCTGCTGCCTCAGGGGTTGTGAGAGGAATCAAGGGTGGGAGGAGCACGCTGGAAGCAACCAGAGCAGCTCTCCAGGAGGTTCTGGGGGTGATTCTTGAGAGCGCTTCTCTTTCTCTCCCCTCCCCACTCTCTTCTTTGAACCTCCCCCCATGCTCTGCCTTCACCTGTAAAGGGAGCCCGCTTAGGTCAGCCCTCCTCGCCCCTGGGATCTCCTCGCTCTCTGCCCCACACAGAGCCCTCTGGAGAGAAGCAGGGCTCGAGAGCAGCCCAAGGCGAGGAGTGGTTTTGATCTATAGGGCAAACAAGGTCTACCAAGATTTTACACAATCATCTAAGACCTCACTCTTGAGTTACTAACCTGCTGGTGGGGCTGGGAGTTGTCTCAGAACTCAAATTCGTATCCGTACTCCAGACATCCGGTCCCCTAGAGGAGATGGTGGCTTCAGAGGGCAGGCTCCAAGGCCCCACATCTCTGGAATGGAAAACAAATCAGCCAGTATCATCAGGTCCCTGTATAAATAGATGGTGTGGCCTCATTTGAAGTACTGTGTACAATTCTGGTCACCGCACCTCAAAAAAGATACTATAAAAAACATTGGAGAAGTGCAGAAAAGGGCCACTAGAATGATTCAAGGGTTGGAACACTTTCCCTATGAAGAAAGGTTAAAACGCTTGGTGCTCTTTAGCTTGGAGAAATGTTGACTGAGGAGTGACATGATAGGAGTTTACAAGATTCTGCATGGGATAGAGAAGGTAGAGAAAGAAGCACTTTTCTTCCTTTCTCACAATATGAGAACATGTGGATATTCAATGAATTTGCTGAGCAGTCAGGTTAGAACTGATAAAAGGAAGTCCTTCTTCACCCAAAGGGTGATTAACACGTGGAATTCACTGCCATGGGAGGTGGTGGCAGCTACAAGCATAGCCAGCTTCAAGAGGGGAATGGATAAGCATATGGAGCAGAGGTCCATCAGTGGCTATTAGCCACAGCTTATTGTTGGAACTCTGTCTGGGGCAGTGATGCTCTGTATTCTGGCTGCTTGTGGGGGGCACAGTGGGAGGGCTTCTAGTGTCCTGGCCCCACTGGTGGACCTCCTGATGGCACCTGGGTTTTTGGCTCCTGTGTGACACAGAGTGTTGGACTGGAGGGGCCGCTGGCCTGATCCGACACGGCTTCTCTGATGTCCTTATGCTTAGCCCTTCTCTCCCCAAACTCTGCCCTCCCCTGGTGCTGCCGCAAAAACTCCAGGAGTGCTCCAAGCCCTGCTTGCATCTTCGTCTCGGACTGGCAGGAGCCCTGAAGGGGAGTGGAGGTGAGAAGGGTCCCCTTTCCCAGCTGCTGGTAGCGAGTGCCAGCTGGCTCCCTGGCCAAGAAGAGTGCTGGGGGGCTGCTGAAGAACCCTTCTCTGCTTCAGAAATGTGGGTGGGGGCGGAGATGTCTGGGTGGGCCAAAAGCAAGCCTGGGCCCCTCAGCCCAGGGGTCAGTGATGAGAGTCTTGCCCATTGCAAGTAGAATCGCTACCACTCCTCATCCCACTAAGACAGGGGTGGCCAACGGTAGCTTTCCAGATGTTTTTGCCTACAACTCCCATCAGCCCCAGCCAGCATGGCCAATGGCTAGGGCTGATGGGAGTTGTAGGCAAAAAACATCTGGAGAGCTACCGTTGGCCACCCCTGCACTAAGGCACCCATGTCTTTGCCATCCAAGGCTGAAATTCAACAGGCACAGCTTTCCCCATCACTACAACTTCCTGAGGTGGCGAGATCCAGCTTCTGTCTGCCGGGAGGTTCTTCAGCTTGCAGGAGAAACAGCAGGAGTGTGGGTCGGGTCTGCCATCAGGACAGCAAAGTTTCCAGAGTTCTGCTTCTGGGCTCTCAGGCGTCCTTATTGACCTTCAAGGCACCTGGGAATCTTCAGCCATCTGACCCCTTCCTCTGAAGGAGCAGGTGCTGCCAGAAACAGAACCAGGAAAGCGGCTGGCTTGCAGGACCGGATCTACGTTGTTTGAGGGGGGGGCAAAATTAAAAAATGACACCCCCTTATGTGCCCATTCTATCTTATTGGCCCATAGATAGAATGGACTCCATGCCCAATTTGGCGCCCTCCCTCTGGCGGCGCCCAGGGCAAGTACCCCCCTCTGCCCCCCCCCCAGATCCAGCCCCCCCCCCCCAACCGGCTGGGTTTAGCATCTTTGGGCTCTTTGTTTGCAGGTTGCCCCCAGGGCTGCAATTTGAAAATATAAGACATAGTTGTAAATTCAATGTTCCCTCTAAGCTGCAGAGTCTTGTGAGCAAAAATTCTACTTTGTGAGCAACAAAGTTTTATTCAGAACGTAAGCTTTTTGGTATTAAAGTTGTGAGCTACTGCCCTTAAAGTTGTGAGCTACTGCAGAAATTAGTGTGCTCTGGGGTCCTCCTTCCTGAGCTAAGAGGAAAATATGTGAGTTGGAGGCTAAAAATCTGTGAGCTAGCTCACGCTAACTCAGCTTAGAGGGAACACTGGTTGTGATAGCCTGGTAGAATGCCCTCCCCCCAAAAAGAACAGGCATTTGCTCCATGTTTTTGCGGCAAGGGAGAGGGAGCCATTATCTGCATCCTTCATTTTCTGCTTTTCTTCGGCATCCTCCAGCTGAGCCAGCAGGTGGCAGGATTGAGTGCCCAGCCCCTCTTCCTCGTCCTCCCTGGGGGTGGGGGGCTGAAACAGGGAAGGTTTGCGCTTCAGCTGCCCCCAGCAACAGAACGCTGCAAAATCTGAAAGGGTGGAGGGGGTGAGCAAAGGAAGTGAAGTGATCATTCAATGCAAGAAAGAGCAGGTTAAGTGGCACATTGAAGGCATTTCAAATGTCTTAGGAGCAAGCTTGTGAATTCGAATGGTTTGCAGCTGAGAGGAGAAAGACAGAGACCAAGGGAATGTCTGCCACCAGGGGTGGTCATGAAAGGAACTGCCCCATCTTCTTGTCCTTTGGGTCTGGACATTCTGGCTTGACAAGGGAGATCCTGAGTTCAAAACAACAACCACCTGTCCTTCTGAGGCAAGGTGAAGAAAACCTGGATCAGACAAAGGCAAAACCCAAGATGGCCTTCAGGGTTCATTTTGTGGTCTTCCCTGTAAAGAATCAGAATGGAGCAGTCCTTCTTGGGGGAGATGGGGGAGACCTAGCAGTAGTATGTGCGAAAAGGGGTCTTAGTGGATCATACGCTAAACATGAGTCAACAGTGTGATGCGGTGGCTAAAAAGGCAAATGCAATTTTGGGCTGTATCAACAGAAGTCTAGTGTCCACATCACGTGATGTGATAGTATCGCTTTACTCTGCTCTGGTAAGACCTCACCTGGAGTATTGTGTTCAGTTTTGGGCACCACATTTTAAGAAGGATATAGACAAGCTGGAACGGGTCCAGAGGAGGGCAACAAAGATGGTGAGGGGTCTGGAGACCAAGTCCTATGAGGAAAGGTTGAAGGAGCTGGGGATGTTTAGCCTGGAGAGGAGGCAGCTGAGAGGTGATAGGATCACCATCTTCAAGTACTTGAAGGGCTGTCATCTAGAGGATGGTGTGGAATTGCTTTCTGTGTCCCCAGAAGGTAGGACCAGAACCAATGGGTTGAAATTAAATCAAAAGAGTTTCTGGCTCAACATTAGGAAGAACTTCCTGACCATTAGAGCGGTTCCTCAGTGGAACAGGCTTCCTCTAGAGGTGGTGGGCTCTCCTTCCTTGGAGGTTTTTAAACAGAGGCTAGATGCCCATCTGACAACAATGAAGATCCAGTGAATTTGGGATAGGTATCCGTGGGTTTCCTGCACTGTGCAGGGGGTTGGACTGGATGGCCCTGGAGGTCCCTTCCAACTCTATGATTCTATGATTCTTGAACTTCATTCCAGGTGCCTTACGAGACAGCTGGAATTGTCTTGTGTATTGTGCAGAGGGTTGGACTAGATGATTCTATGATTGCTGGTCTCTCACAGCCTAGCCCCCTTCCCAAGATTGTCACCAAGTCCAAAATATGTATGTGGAGGTGAATAATTTTTGCCACTTCAGCACCTTGGATACAGAGAAAGCCCCTCAGCTCTTCTCATGATGGAGTGCAACCGTCCAGTCAAGCCGATGGAAACCCCTCAGGGATCTCCTACACTCGAATCCATCACAGGGCCCAGAACCGAAGGCCCAGCCCTGGGGGAGACCACCAGTACCATATTCATCAAGTGCCCCATTGGAAGCCCTGAGTGGCAGGACTGGAAGGATCGCTGTGCTGTCTGCCCTCTAGCCTGACTCCCCGTTACTGAAGGCTGCCCAACAGAAGCAGCTGCCTCATGGCATCGATCCTGTCTTCTGCAGATGGAGCAAATAATGTGCCTTGCACAGAGGTGCACTCCTCTAGCTCAAATGTCTGCAGATTGGGGAGGGGGGGTGGCCGTGTTGGTCTGAAGCAGCAGGACAAAGGGAGAGTCCAGCCAGGTGCCTTTTAAGACCAACCAAATTTCGTGCTGGGAATAGCCAGCTTTTGTGTGCAAATAAAAAAACTGCTAAGAGACACCATAAATTCTAAACAACAGGAGAGTGTAATGTAAAGATCAGTGGTGTTCTGACAAAGTTTGCACATAGAACTTCAAATAGAAAAGAGCATGTAGGAAAGAAACATTAACAGAAGACAGTTCAAAAGCAATCTTTCCAATCACAAAGGAGTGACATTATTCCATATTTAGTTCATGGAACTAAAAGAAGCCCTTCCAAAGATGTCTGTTCTAGATATCAAGGTGTTTCATCAGTCTTTCTTCAGTTTGGAGGCTTATTTATCACTGGAACCCAATCTTTACAATTCACAGGACACCAACAAGGTTCAGAACATGACCGTAAGATTTTTGCGTGCAGGCCCATTTCTGCAGATACATGCCCTCAAAAGCTTCTACCCAGAATAAAACTTCAGTGGTCTTCAAGGTCACTGACTGGATTCACACTTGGTCCAAAGGCATGCAGACACCATTTGTGCTTCATAAAATAAAAATCCACGTAAAAGTGTTGCTGAATTCCTAGCAGCTTTTTGTTGTTCTGCCTTTTTTCAATCAGCAGATCTTAATCGTGCACCTACTACTATTGAGTGAGGGCCCACGGACTTTTTGGACATTAAAAAGGGCTCTTCGTATTTAAAAGGGCTGGGAACCCACGTTCTAGATAAGCAAAGGCAGAGACGGACACAGCCAATGTGAGGCCTGCTCTGGAGTATCCAGGCAGGGAAAAGGCCAGCAAGTCACAGTCAACTTGCAAAGACCCTGTAAACTTTCTAAGGCAAGAGATGTTCAGAGGTGGTTGGCCATCGCCTGCCTCTGTGTAGCAACCCTGGACTTCCTTGGGGGTCTCCCATCCAAGTACCTAACAGGGCTGACCCCGCTTAGCTACTGAGATCTGACGAGATCAGGTTTACTTGAGCCTTTGGGGTCAGGGCAGGGAGCATTCGCACCTTGCCAAATCCATGCCAGAAGAGCTAACACGGCAACTCAGGTGTCTACAAATCCCACCGGCACACATCTGTGCCATACCACCGTAACCCACCCAAGGACTCTGAACATTTCCCTGCTAGCTTCCGGTTGAAACAAAGGGAAAGGAATGGAGCTGGTGGCAGTGATGGTGCAGGTGAGAGCTGAACACATCTTGCCATGCCCCCCCCCCTGCCTTGCCCAGCCCGAAGGGCAGAAACGGGCTGAGCCCTGCTGCTCCGGCACCCGGCTGAAAAACAACCCACCTCCCCCCCCCCCCGTTGTTCCAGAGCATTTTCTGGCAAGGCCCGCGGGTAGGTGCAAGTGGCACATCAATATGTCAGGACTCTGATGATGGGTTCATAATATTTTCTGCTTGCATTCCACTGTCTGGATGGATTAGCAAAATGGATGCTTCCCAAAGCCCTTCGCCAGAGCCCAACCATCACATCGAATAACAAAAGCGCCGGCTTTTGTAGAGACCAGGGCGGTGATTCATCATGGAAATTCCTCATTAGCACTTGGACACATCCATCGGAGGAGGACAACATCTTCAGAATTATGACTAATGATGTGCAAACTCAGGTAACATCTGCATCAGATGAAGAGAAAACCACCCAAACACCAGAGGTCAGCGATTTGCAAGGCTTCCTAAGGGGAAGGCAAGAGCCCAACCGTCAGTCGCCAGCTGAGGCTCAGGTGAGCTCTCAACAGGTCCAGCTTTTGCTGAATGGAATTGGCTTCCCTTTCCAGACCTCCAGAACGGCACTCAGAATGCAGACTCCTTACGCAAAGCTCCTCCAAAGAAGATGGGCGAGTGATGATTGTGATAACAGGCCCTGGAAAGACATTACCTTTTCTTGAAACTATCACTGATGGGTAAAGTTAGAACTCCATGGGGCTGAGGTTGAGAAGCCCTTTCTCTGTCAAACAGGGATGTAGCTGTGAAATGTCCCATGTGTTTACTGAGCAGGATCAGACCCAGCAGATGGAGAGGGGTGCCAACTCCCTTGTCCCAGCAGGGATCTGGGGCCTTTGAAAACTGTCTTTGACAGACTGCAGCCACACAGCAGAGAGAACCAGCCCTGTTCCAGCAGGCCCACAATGGGGAGCATGGTGAGACAACAGGAAGAGAGAATTAAACGGCCCCTCTACAAGTCCACGGCAAGGCCACACTTGGAATATTGTGTACCGTTCTGGTCACCACACTTGCAAAAGGGCATTGTAGATAGGCGTGCAGTACACAAACTGTGCATTTAGATTCCCAGGAGACTTATGTTTGCAGGGATATAGCAGGGGCAGGGAGTACATGCTGGCCCACATGTCCAGACAAGTACTACAACACTTCTTGAAGACCGAAAACCATATTGAGAGGGCATGATGAATGCTGGAGACAATAGAAACTGGGGGGGGGGGCTTTTATTCTGCAGGCTTCTGCAGTTTCATTGGGACTAGCCAGCCGAGGAAGGGCAAAAGGCTGCCAGAAGCAGAAATGAAATGGCAGGAATGGCGGGCAGAGTACAGCTCTTGCCACCAGTCCTGCCCTGACCTTCCCCTCTGCTCTCTAACTCTGCCCTCTGCCCATGCCAGCACCCTCCCTCCCTCCTTCCCTCTCTCTCTCTCTCCCTCCCTTCCTCCTCCCTCCCTTCCCTCCTCCCTCCCTCTCTCTCCTCTCCCCCAACTTAGATCACCAAAGTAGTTTCAGCACCAAAATGGAGGGGAAAAAGAAAGACCGCAGAATCAGGACTTAGATGGCACCAGTTCCTTCCGTTAATGGTGCGGCTTCCTCTTAGTAAGCAGGGGAGGGAGGATGTCGGAAGCATCCCCAGCAACCAGAGCGCCCCCCCCCACCTCGCCTCCCTCTGCATTTCCCAAGTTTGATTTCCTGCCTGTGAAGCCGAAGTCAAGGGAACCGTTTCTGCTGGGCTAAACATCGGAGTGCTGCCGCTAAAAATACCCTGCGTCTCCTCTTGCATCATGCCTTTAAATAGCTCCTTGGATTTCACATTTCAGGAATGGTTGGACTCAAAAACCTCCTGACAGCTCCAAGCCAAAAATAAATGCTACGGGCACAGCAAGCCAGTCTCTCTCCTGCTGCACGGAAAGCAGAGGGCCTCTCTGCCCAGCAGACCCCACAGGCGGAAGGGGTCCGACCGTGCGGGGGGGGGGGAGAGAGCCAGGCAGAGCAGAGGGGCAGCTGGCCACCTGGAGAGCAGCTCCATCCCACGGTGTGTTGTGAAGGGGACAGCGTCATTATCACACCGTGACTTGAGAGTCCCCCCTCCCATCTCACCGTGGGTCAGTCACCTGTTTGTGGGGTGGTTGAGAAGACCCACACATGCCCCACACCATCCTCAACACCTCAGAAAGAGGGCAGGATTGAAATGGAATCAGCTGACAGGAAGCCCAGTCTTGTTCGGCCTGCAGAGCTTTTGGAATTCTGAGAAGGGTCAAGAAGGCCACCACAAAATGGCTGCCATGGGGCAGCAAAAGCAGCCCTTTGAGACCCCTCCCCACACCCTGAGCCTTTGGGAGCTGCTGCGCTTGGCCTAGTCTTGCGCTCAGCCTCAACAGGGCTCTGAGCTTTGGCTCATGGCCTCTCCCTAGAAACCTGGGGGCAGCATTCTGAGGGTGGGCGGGGTGTCACATGATGTCCCTGATGCAATGGCCTCACCTGGTAGTGACATCATCACACCAGGGACATCACGTGGGGACACTTTGGTATTTGGGCAAACTCTATGGTTTTTCCAGCCTCAAAACCATAGAGTTTGCCCAAATACCAGAGTATCCTCTGTGTGATTTCCCTGGCGTGATGATGTCACTTCTGGGTGATGCCATTGTGTCCGGGATGTCACTCAATAATGCCCCTGTTTGAAGGTGGGGCTTCCTCCACCGGGCAGCTGGCTGGCGGGAGACTGAAGCCTCAGAAATCAGGGAGGGGGGGAGGTTATCCCAGTGCTGCCAGGGAGACGGCAAGCCTAGCCCAGCCCCTGATCACCAAGGGGACAGTTTACTGCCTTCTGTGCCCCTGGAGGAATGGCCCCCTGCCAGCTGCCTGTCTTCCCCCCTGGTGCTTCATTTAAAATAGCATGTCCAGGACAGTGGAGGTCTGTGTGGTACAGAGAACCATTCCCAGCATTCAAAGTTATAAAGTATTTATTAAAAAGAAAATGTTCACTAGCAGCCTTCTAGAACAGCACCAGCACCAGACTGAGTGAGGGATTCCAAAGACACGGGTAACGTGCAAATCCTCTATCCCTCTCGCTATGCAGGCCCCCCCCTGCCAGATGGTAAAATAGAGGAGAGGCTCCTTAGCACTACAGGGTTCACTACAGAGAGCCAGTTTGGTGTAGTGGTTAAGTGCGCGAACTCTTATCTGGGAGAATCGGGTTGGATTCCCCACATCTCCACTTACAGCTGCTGAAATGGCCTTGGGTCAGCCATAGCTCTTGCAGAGTTTTCATTGAAAGGGCAGCTTCTGTCAGAGCTCTCTCAGCCCCACCTACCTCATAGGGTGTCTGTTGTGGGGGAAAAAGATAAAGGAGGTTGTCAGCTGCTCTGAGACTCTGTTTCAGAGAGAAGGACGGGGTATAAAACTGCAGTCTTCTTCTTCTTACCTTGGAGCTCTTTGGACCAACTAGAGTTCTTCATGTCAGCAGATGGTTACATGGCTGCTTCCTCCAGACCTCAGTTACAAGCTTTGTCTGCCCTGAGGGACTCCACACACAAAGGGCCCTTCCTCCTGGCTCCCCTCAGTTTTATCACCTCTTTTTTCCTCCCACTGACCAGCCAGGTCAGGCCAGGTGAGAGAAGCTTTTCTTGAAGTCTCCAGAATTTTCCTTCCTGAAGCCTCTCTAGTATTTAGTTCCTCCAGATCTCTGTTCCCTGCTTGAAGCATTTGTATGATGGTGGGCTGAGGTAAGTCTGGAGATCATTCAGACTGACTTCCCTTCTTCATGCCTGTTCTCTGCCACGAGAGGGAAAAAACCTTTAAAAACTCAGAGTGACGGTTTGCTCATTTTAAACCTCCAAAGAAAAAAATGCTTTTCTTCACAGCTGGCATGAATATGCAGACGATACACAGCTCTCTCTCTCCCTCCCTCACTCACTCACACACACTTCTCCTGGTGATGCAGCAGAGGTCTTAAATGGCTGCCTGGCAGCTGCGCTTAAAGGGCTAAGAGTCAATAGACTGAAACAAAATGCTGGAAAGGGACAGTGACCATGCTGGAAGGGCGGAGGAGGATATTGTGCATATTTTGGAGCATGCACTTCACTCCCAGTTTGGTGTAGTGGTTAAGTGTTCGGACTCTTATCTGGGAGAACCGGGCTTGATTCCCCACTCCTCCACTTGCAGCTGCTGGAATGGCCTTGGGTCAGCCATAGCTCTGGCAGAGTTTTCCTTGAAAGGGCAGCTGCTGTGGGAGCCCTCTCAGCCCCACCCACCTCACAGGGTGTCTGTTGTGGTGGAGGGAGGGAAAGGAGCTTGTGACTGCTCTGAGACTCTGTGGGATATAAATCCAATATCACCACCATGACAGCTTTGCTCATCTGAGCAGGGCCTCCTCTGCACCTGGGCAAAAGCCACACCTGCCCATCTATTGTGGCCCCACCGTGGAACCTCCTGCCTTTGGAGCCCAGGACAGCTCCCACTTCCCTGGGGTTCCACAAACTGGGCAAAGCCAAATGACTCAAGAGGGCCTTTCTAGGCAGGTAACAAGAGTCGCCCTGCACTGAATGATTCACAGTTACGTCAAGAAATGATTCGGGGACCGTGGTCTCTCCTGCTGCGTACGGCTTGCTGTAAACGGGATCCTACTCGGTCATTTTGCATCACGGGTTAATGCGTCGTGTTAATACTTATGCTTTGCTTCAGTTCTGTTTTTAGATCCAGCCTCCTGTCTGCGGAGTGCCTTTGCATTCTATTTATTCAGAAGCTGTATATGCCGCCCCTCCAGAGGGCTGCTGGAGGCAGCTTACGTCTCACCAAGCAAGGCCATGAAAACACAAGCCGCGCAAGACAGGTCAAGCTGCTCCTTGGCTCCAGGGTCAGAGGCACCGGCTTGCGCAGGCTGCTTGCCGTTGGAGAAGAAAGCACTAGAAGCTTGCGGCATTTTGTACTCCTGAGTTGCTTGTGAAATATGTCAGCGAAGGAGGGCAGCAGCTCTCCAGCCTCACCTCGGATGCCTCGCTCATCCCTCAGACCCACCCCTCCCTCCTCTCTCCCCATCTCTCTTCTGTGCCCTTCTTTCACGCAGACCCATCTCCTGCAGCCCACTGGAACAAGCAGCTTCCGGACAATCAAGGCCCAGCCCAGCCCTGGGTGGTGCTGTTCTCTCGGCCGTGTAGAGCAGCATAAGCCTTTGTGGATGTTTTAACTGGTTTTAATTTATTAGGGTTTGTAGAATCTTCCGGGCTCAAGTGCCGTGTTCTACTGGAGAAAGTTTTCCTTCCAGACGTTTTGTTCTCAGCTGCGGAGAACATCCTCAGTGGCGTTGCAGCCGGAGCAGGCGCTCAGACCTTCTTGGCTGCTGTGCATTGAGTGGGGCCAGGGCTGCTGGAGAGCTGCTATTTCTAGGCTGGAGGGGGTGTGATGAAAGGGCAATTGGTTTGTGGATGCGCCCATTGTTTGGTGGGGATGTGCCCATTGTTTGGTGGGTTTTAATTTAATCTGAATCGTTCAATGGTTTTATGATATCTTCCTGACGATTCGATGCTCTTTTGCTGTGAGCCACCCTGAGCCCACTTGTCATAAATAAATATGAACAAATAAATAAAGCTGCTGGGATTGGAGGGTGAGCGTCTCTCTCTGCCTCTGGTCCCCAGACTCACGGATGCAGCCTGTCTCTTGCCAGAGCAGGCCTGGGGCTTCCCCACTGACGGAGCAGAAATCTTGCCTGCAAGGCCAGCTGCAGCCCGCTGGGGGTGGGGGTGGGGGAGGAGGGGCAGGGCACTCAGCGCTGGTCTGCTAGTTCTGATTGTGCCCCCAATCCAATCCCATCACATAAAACGTTTCCTGTAAACCAGATTCCAAATTCCCACCAATATTTTATTTTCTCGTCATTCCCACACTCCAGCAGATCAGAATAAAAGAAGAGAAGAAGAAGACGATGACTGCAGATTTATACCCCGCCCTTCTCTCTGAATCAGAGACTCAGAGCGGCTCACAATCTCTTTTCCCTTCCTCCCCCACAACAGACACACTGTGAGGCAGGTGGGGCTGAGAGAGCTCTCCCAGAAGCTGCCCTTTCAAGGACAACTCCTGCGAGAGCTAAGGCTGACCCAAGGCCATTCCAGCAGGTGCAAGTGGAGGAGTAGGGAAGTAAACCCGATTCTCCCACACAAGAGTCCGCACATTTAACCACCACACCAAACTGGCTCTCTCGCCAGATAGATTCTTGATGGATCTGTGCTGACTCCCCGTCCTGCTAATCACCACCCTCTCTTCTCAGGGCTCGCAGGAGAGCCATCTCGTGGCCCGTTTTTAGTCTTCCCTGGTGTGGAAGTCAGATTTCCTGGATCCTCCTTGTGGAAGGCTGGAGCACCCGCCCCTCTCCAGTCTGGGCTAACTGTGAGGCTGATAAAGAGTGGCAGAACAGTGCTGGTGAGAACATGTCAAAGCACACGCCTGCCTCAGGCTGGGCTTTTCTTCCCTTCTTTCTTTCCCCTGCTCTAGCTAGCCTCCTTTCAGATGTGCAGAGAAGAAAGGACTGGGCTTGTCTTTTCTGCTCTGGGGGCGGGGGGGCAGCCATGTCGGCTGGCTCACCTTCTGGGCTGTGGGGTTGCCATACTTGAAGAACTAGGCAGCCCCTGTGAGTTTAGCTGTCGGGACATCTTTTATTCTCTGGCAACTTGGGCATAATAAATGATGACTTCTCTGGAGAGGAAATAGCTGGTGTTGCCTTGCGGCAAACTTGGCAGGACACACCACATCCCCAGGGCAGGCTCACTGTCCCCCCAAGACCTCACTTTTGAATCCGACATATTCCTCCACGTATTTTGGTGAGCATGTGGGGTGCAGCTCCAACTTGCCTCCGTATGGTGCACCCTAGATAACATTAAAGAGTTAGAACTTCTGGCTGCCAGACAATCATAGGATCTCCTGGCTACACATGGAAACAATCAACCAATAAAACAGTCCTTCTCAGGACCTCTCGACAGGGGCTGTAGGAGACGGCACCCAAATCCGGTAAGCATTCACAGCAACTTGTTCCACTCTTCCTATTCATGCAAAGTTGTCTCGAGAAACTGGCAGTGGCTGGGGAAATCTGGTTCCCGTTGCGATATGTGTGGCATCTTGGGGGGCGGGGGGCTGGCAGAGATGTGTAAAGTGCTCTCAAGTTGCAGTCGCCCTATGGGGGCCCCAGCAAGGGGCTTTCCAGGCCTGTGAAGAGCAGAGCTGGTTTCCCATTGCCAGCCTCCACAGAGTCGTCCTTGGTGGCCTCCCACCCACCCAAATGCTTGCCCTGCTTAGCTCCTGAGAGGTACCACTTGGGGAGGAGGGACAGAAGTGAGCACAGGGCTCTCATGATGAGCCCAGATAAAGAATTCCCCCCATAGCCTCCGCATCTCCTATAAGCAAGGCTTTTTTGGTAGCAGGAACTCCTTTACATATTAGGTTACACCCCCCCCCCCGATGTAGCCAATCTTCCTGGAGCTTACAGGAGGTCCTGTAAGAAGAGCCCTGTAAGATCTTGAAGGATTGGCTACATCAGGGAGGTGTGGCCTAATATGCAAAAGAGTTCCTGCTACCAAAAAAGTCCTGCCTATAAAGTCCTGTCCTTCTGGTGTTGTGTGACCCTCTCTGCCACAAAGTCTCCACCTTTGTGCAAACAGTAATAGCAACACTCTTGTGGAGAAAGAAACGCCATCCTTCTGGGAGAAGGGAGGAGGATTTTCATTGTTCCCATGATGGGAGTGGTTGGTGGGATGTCAGACGAAAGGCTGAGAAGACCTGTCCCGGAGGACGTGTATTTTGGACCCACCTGTAGTCTTCTTACACGTTCAAGAAGGCCGTATGGCTGAAACACGTCTGGTCAGGGTCGCGTAAGGTCTTGTTTGAGTGTACTGTATGTTTTTAATCTAAGCTGAGGCTCATTTAAGGGAAAGGGCAGGATATTAATCTAAAAATAAAAAATAAAAAAATTGAAATAGTACTTTTAAAACATTTTGTAAATAAATACTGGCATTTTTGTATCTCTGTTCTACGTTTACATTTTATATTCATTTCCTTTAACACTGGGCCCATTAATTTGGATTCATTTAACCTTTGAGGTTCTTAATTCACTTTTTGGGTCAAGTTTTCTTCCTCTCTCTTTTTACACTCCCCCCCATCTTAGTGGGAAGAGACATCCTTGGGGAGAGGAGAAGACCTTCCTGAGTGTCTGGACCACAGGCTGCATCCAGCTCCACATATTTTTCTGCAGCCCTCAGCTTCTCCAGATGTTTGGGTGGCCAGCTCCCTATTGGGAAACACCTGGAGATTTTTTTTTGGGGGGGGGAGCAGGGGAGGAGTCAAGGCAGGGAACTGCTGAGAGATGGATAGAGTTGCCAACCTCCAGGTAGGACCTGGAGATCTCATGCTTTTACAACTGATCTCCAGCTGGCAGAGATCAGCTCCCCTGGAGAAAAGGGCTGTTTTGGGCATTGTACTTGGCTAAGGTCTGTCCCTTCCCCAAGCCCCACCCTCCCCAGTGTCCACCCCCCCCCCCCAAATCTCCCAGAATTTCCCCACCCAGAGTTGGCTTCCATAGCAGTCCTACAAACATCAGAAGAGCCCTGCTGCTGGAGTAGGCCAGTGAGGGTCCACCTAGTCCACTACTCCGCATCACATGACAGGAAGGCACAGAGGCCAAGGCCTCCCAGCAGCAGTATTCAGAGGTCTGTGGGGTTCCCTTCGCTCACTGTGGCTAGCAGCCCTTCAGAGACCTCTTCTCCATCAATCTATCTGACCCCCTTCTGAAGCCATCTATGCTTGTGGCGCTCACTATGGCCACAGCCAGTGCATTCTACAGTTTAATTACCCTTTGAACAAAGAAGTATTTCCTCTTGTCTGTCCTGAACCTAGTAACTTTATGGAGTTCTGATGGAAAATATACGTTAAAGTCAGAGGCGTGGAGTGGCAATAATTGGAGTCAAGTCTTAAGCTTATCAAAAGTGTACTAGAAACATCAGGAGAGGGTACTTGGGATGTGAAAGAAAAACAATTTAGCACACCAGTTAGTCTAACTATGTCTGTTCTCTACATGGCTACATTATACAACCCTTTGTCTAGCTTCTTGTTCCCAAAAAGCAGTTGCAAACAGGAAGGGGCTATTCAGCTTGCATGCAAGATCAAAGCATTTCACACCTAATCCTTTTTGACCAGTGTTGGGTTTGTGTGCTTCCTGGGTTTAGAAGACTCAGTTTACATTTGGGTTTAGGTTACAATACATCATTTCCTCTTTCAGGTAAACAGTTAACTCTATAATGTCTGAAATGTGCATTAGCTTGTATTCCAACAAGTTCTCATTTTATGGGAAAGAGAGAAATATCTTCCTCTATCCACTTTCTGCCAACACATGCATAATTGAATAAAACTCTATGACAGGGGTGGCCAATCTGTGGCTCAGGAGCCACATGTGACTCTTTCACACATACTGTGTGGTTCTCAAGCCCCCACCACCCCACTGACTGGCTTGGAGAAGGCTTTTCTTAAAATTACTTCTCCAAGCCTAGCCAGCTGATGACTTGGAGAATGCATTGAAAGTTAAAGCTGACTTTCTTTCCAACTCTCCTGCCCTCCCCCGTCTATTTCCTTCCTTCTATCACATTCTCCGGGTGCAGGCAGGCAGGAGTCCAAAGCCAGTCCAAGGTCAAAGTCCAGGAAGTCAAGCAAGAGCCAAGTCACCAATGCAGAATCACAAACTGGAATCAGAAGTCAATGTCCAAAAGCCAAAAGGTCTGGGTGCCAAGGAAATCAAGACCGTCAGGAGCATGGATGCAAGCCAGAGAATAGACTTGTTGCTTCCACAAGGTTACCAGGTGCTGGGTGGGAGCTATATGGGAGTCTCAATCAGCCTGCTCCCTGGGTGGCATTGACTCTGCTAGAACTCAGGGCTGAGAGAACTGAAGCATCAGCGTGCCTCGTGTCTTCACTCTGAAAGTTCTTTCCGGAGCCTGCTTTGAACTCTTGAGATGGGAGGAGGAGAGCTTGGAGAAGATTGATCGTCAACAGCTGACACTGGTGCCTGGAGAGTGATTGATGGGCCAGCTGCTATTTGTTCAGCTGAGGAACTGGCTGGCAACTCTCCCAGGTCTGTTAACCCTTCCAGCTCCTCCTCGTCAGGGCTCATGACACCTTCCTTCCGTCTTGTGGCTCTCAAACATGATACTCATGTCTTGCAGCTCATGTAGATAGATCCCAGCAGGCACCGTGTTGGTCTGAAGCAATAGAACAAAGCAGTAGACAAGTGCACCTTTAAGACCAACTAAGTCTTATTCAGAATGTAAGCTTTCGTATGCTCTTAAGCAGACTTCATCAGACAAATGGGAATGGAAGCAGCAATTCGTAATATAAGTGGGCAGTTATGTTACAAATGGCTGCTTCCATTCCCATTTCCCAGTCTGCTTAAGAGCATATGAAAGCTTACATTCTGAATAAGTTGGCCTTAAAGGTGCGCTTGCCTACTGCTTTGTTCTGTTGCAGCTCTTATGTTAAGCAAGTTCGGCCACCCCTGCTCTATGATGTCTCTCTTTCGCCATCTTTTTTTCTGGACAGAAAAGTCCCACCCTCTCCAGACTCCCAGCATCGCAGAGGAAGCCGCACACCAGAGATTTATGCAAGGGCATGAGAACAACAACACCAGAGAAGCCGTGGTCAAAACTCAGTACCGGCTGCTTTATTTTCAGTTCTTTTCTTAATAATCCTCAGCATGGGGTTTGCCTTTTTCACAGCTGCCTCGCACTGAGTTAGCATTTTCCTTGTGTTGTGCACAGTAACCCCAAGATCTCTTTCATTCTTGGTCTCAGCCAGTTCAGACCCCATCGGCAAATATTTAAAATGAGGATATTTTGTTCCCCCCTGGATCACCTCATGCTTACCAGCACTGAACTCCATGGGCCATGTTGCTGCCCACCCGCCCAGCCTGGTTTCCACCCTCCTGAATAATTTGCTGCCATCTGAGAACTTGTCCACTGCGCTGGTCCCTGGATCTCCTCTGGCCCCTGGCTGCTTTCCAGTCCTCCTGCCCAGAAGCTGTTTTAGCGACCAGTGAGAGAAGAAGGCATTTGCAATTTCCTCTTCGTCCCGAAGGGTTTATTCAGCATTTGCAAGGAAGGCCGCAAGAGCAGATTTCTCAGAGCCGGACTTAATTGCCAAAAGAGATTCTGGGAAGTTAACTTTTCTAATAAAAACAAATCAAGTTGTGGGTGTAACTGAGCAGCTAAGGCTGTAGGCGCCACCCTGCATTGGCATGGGAGTGAGTGCCAGCCACCCCGTCCCTTGGCAGGCAAGGCCCGCTGTGCACAGTTACCAGCCTCTTCCCAGAATGTAGGCCCAAAGTCGTGCAGGTCTCATCTCCCTGAAGGCTTCTTGCCATGGAACCCCAAGCGGGTCTGTCAATAACAACAGGCATTCCATGTGTCAAAGTTTGCAGTCGTAGGTAAGTTTCTCCCCCCTTCTCAAAGCATTCTCTCTCCCTGGTATCGGAGCTCAGGCCTTCCAGCTCTCTCCACGTCTGTGCAGCCTGTCCTGCTACCACAGGCTCACACACAGGCAACACACACAACACACATGGAGTCAATGTACCTTGCGGATCTCTACGAACACAGGCAAAGTTGTGGCACCAGCCAAGGGCACTTTGCCCTTTGAGGACACTCCCCACCAGCAGCATGAGGAAGAGACGGAGAAGGGGGCCAGTCTGAGGCCCTGAGGGCTGCTCCTCCCCCTGGCTCATGCCCCATGGAGAACACAGCCCTCCTGAGGGGGTGGGGCCTACTCCTTAAAGGGGTTTGTCCTTTGAGTGCCTTTTTAGGGGAGGGATGGTGGCTCAGGGGTAGAGCATCTGTTTGGTAAGCAGAAGGTCCCAGGTTCTTCAATCCTTGGCATCTCCAACTCAAAAGGGTCCAGGCAAATAGGTGTGAAAAACCTTCACTGGAGACCCTGGAGAGCCGCTGCCAGTCTGAGTAGACAAGACTGACTTTGATGGACCAATGAGGGTCTGATTCCATAGAAGGCAGCTTCATATGTGGGAGGGATGGTGGCTCAGTGGTAAGCAGAAAGTCCCAGGTTCAATCCCCGGCATCTCCATCTCAAAAGGGTCCAGGCAAGGAGGCATGAAAAACCTCGGCTGGAGACCCTGGAGAGCCATGAATGGGGCTGTGGCTCAGTGATAGAGCATCTGCTTGGGAAGCAGGAGGTCCCAGGTTCAATCCCCAGCATCACCAACTCAAAAGGGTCCAGGCAAGGAGGCGTGAAAAACCTCAGCTTGAGACCCTGGAGAGCTGCTGCCAGTCTGAGTAGATAAGACTGACTTTGATGGACCCAGGGGGGTCTGATTCTGTAGAAGGCAGCTTCATATGTTCATAAATGTTCATATGAAAAACCTCCACTGGAGACCCTGGAGAGCTGCTGCCAGTCTGAGTAGAAAAGACTGACTTTGATGGACCAAGGAGGGTCTGATTCAGTAGAAGGCAGCTTCAGAGGTTCATATGTTAAGGGCTGCACTTCAGCAGGTGAGGGGTCACACCCGGACATTCTCTCCCTTCTCTTTTGCTGGCCCAAACATGACCTTGGCTGTCTTGCCAGGGTCTCCCTTTGCAGTCTCCTGTTTGTTCGCTAGGGAGGGTGTTGTTAGGGAGACAATGGGGCAAGCGTGCTTTCTGTGTGTGGGAAGCGTGTGCTCCTTGGGGTCCCTCCCCATGCCTTGCAAAAAGCCCCTTCTCACCCCCCTCCCCAAAATACAAAAGCAAATCCCTGACCCCTTGCACATGACAGAGCTCCAGCATTCCCTCAGGGTGAGCGAGGGAGCCAAGTGCATGTGAAATGGTGGGGGCATATATGAACATATGAAGCTGCCTTATACTGAATCAGACCTTTGGTCCATCAAAGTCAGTATTGTCTTCTCAGACTGGCAGCGGCTCTCCAGGGTCTCCAGCTGAAGTTTTTCATACCTATTTGCCTGGATCCTTTTTTGGAGATGCCAGGGATTGAACCTGGGACCTTCTGCTTCCCAAGCAGATGCTCTACCACTGAGCCACCGCCCCTCCCCACAGTCCAGGTTCACTCCACACAGGACCATCCGGCTTGTTTGATGCACAGACTCTAGTCTGGGAGAACCGGGTTTGATTCCCCACTCCTCCTCCACATGCACCTGCTGGAGTGACCTTGGGTCAATCATAACTCTCAGAGCTGTTCTGGAAAGAACAGTTTCTGTCAGAGCTCTCTCAGGCCCATCTACCTCACAGGGTGTCTGTTGTGGGGAGGTGAAGGGAAAGGAAACTGTAAGCCACTCAGAGACTCTAAGTGAAGGGTGGGGTATAAATCCAGTCTCTTCCTCCTCCCTCACCCAATGCCCACATTGTTCTCTTTCAGGTGTCAGATCAAAAGATTTCTAATTAAGAAGAAGAAGAAGGGCTTGATCTTTGGACTCCACTTTATTGATTCATGGTTTGTAAAATTTGCATTCCGCCTTCTGCCCTAACAAGCGCCACTAAGGTAGCTAGCCATTTAAAACAAACATTTGTTTTTTAGTCTGAAAACTACTATTTTAAACCCCTGAATAACCTATGTCTTTATGTGCTGCCTGTATTTTTCATGCTGGATTTCAATTAATAACTCTCAATCTTTTTGTTTTTATTGTGTTTTATTTTTGTGAGTTGCCCGGGGCAGCTTCCCTGGTGAAGCAGAACACAATTTGCCTAATGAGCAAACAGATAAGATGGGAACCGGGTGGCTGGAAGGGACTCCAGTCTGTATCTGGGGAGTGCCCCCCCCCCAGGCCTCCTGATGGTCGGGGTGGTCGGGTCTCTCTTGCCTTTGCTGTTGCTTCCATTTCTGACTGGGACTGGGGGGTCCAGCACTCCAACCGGTGTTCCCTCCACGCTGAGTTAGTGTGAGCTAGCTCAGTTTTTTAGCCTCCGGCTCACATGTTTTTGTCTTAGCTCCGGAAGGGTAGCCCCAGGGCAACTCACAGCTTTCATGCCAGTAGCTTACAAAGTAGAATTTTTGCTCACAAGATTCCATGGCTTAGAGGGAATATTGCTCCAGACTATGGTTTGGGGGTTTCCATGAGGTTCCTGTTGTGGCGCCCTCCACACCTCGGAACTGGCCACGTTTCTCCTTTGCTGAATGAGCCCAGGATGTGGAGAAGGCTTGCTTGGGCTCGCACTGCTAGAGATGTGACTGGGGGTCACCATGAGAAGCCGAGTTTCTTTCTCGCTGAGCCCCTTCCTTGGATTCCAAAGTGGGGGCAGCCGCAGCAAAGGTGGCAGTGCTGGGAAGGCCTCGCCCACGGCCCTTCTGGGTCCGGGGAGGGTGGGAGAAGCCCATTCCGCAAGAGCAGTGGCCTCGAAGCATTCCCAGCCGTCTTCCAGGGACGGACATCAAGGGCTCCTGGCAGGACACGCTTGAGCAGAGTCCCCTCTAAGCGGAGTTAGTGTGAGCTAGCTCACAGTTTCCTAGCCTCCGGCTCACACATTTTTGTCTTAGCTCAGGAGAAATGGCCCCAGAGCAAACTACTTTATGCAGCAGCTCACAACCTGAATGCCTGTAACTCACAAAGTTGGAGTTTTGCTCACAGGAGTCCACAGCTTAGAGGGAGCCTTGCTCTTGAGTCTAGGCAGCTGGCTCCCTGATAGTTTGCATCCCTCTGCCATGGTGGTCCTGGGCTGCCATCACCATCTTGGTCTTCTTAGCAGCATTTCCCCACAAGCAGGGGAGGGGTTGTGGGTCATTGGGATGCTTGGCATGCAGAAGGTCCCAAGTTCGCTTCTCAGCTTCTCCAGTCAGAAGGGCCAGGCAGGCGGAAGGTGGCGGGAAAGACCTTTCTGCCAGGGCCCCTGGAGAGCAGCTGCCAGTCTGAGCAGACGACTTCATGGGACTGAGGGGGGGGGAGGGGTCTGATTGAGTAGAAGGCAGCTTCGTGTGTCTGTCTGTGCAAATCAGCCTGTAGCAAGAGACTCCCAGGCAAGAGCCAAAAAAGATGACCTGGATGCATTTTTAGGAAGAGGAAATCCACAGGAACCAATGCAAATCCTCCAAGCGGAGCTGCGGCCAGGCGATTCAGCAACAGGGGAAAGCCCCCTCTGGCTAAGCCATGGGGGCTCGCTTAGGTGGGGGCAGGCCTCGGATGCAGCGGGAGCTCACAGGACCGCAGCTCCGGAACCTTTCTGAGAGTTCCACCTCCTCCTTCCCACCTTGTCCATGAAATAGGAGGTGCAGCTGCATAAGAATCCCTGGGTGAGCTCTGTGTTTGTTCTTTTCCCACAAAAGGACCCCTGGGTGGGGGGATTTCCCAGCAGGGCCGGGGGCGGGTGGGGGGAGGGCTTCAGCCATCCAGGGCTGTTGGTCAGAGTTGAACAGGAAGCTGCTCTTGTGGGAGACGAAGCCTCCCTAGATTTTTCAAAGCCTTTGAGAGTGAGAGAAATTCATTGGAGGGGGGAGGGGGCAGGTGGGTGGGATTCTCAGGCTCTCCTTCTCCGGAAGACCAAGTCTTGCCTCATGCCCTCCAGCCCGGCTTCCCACTCCTTTGCCCTGTGGATATTTTAAACATCGGAGGCTGGCAAAAAGACTGGCTGGAGCTTTCCTGGGGCTGCACAGGTCAAGGAGGAGGCCAAGCTAACAAGGAGTCTGAGAAGCCATGTCCACATGAAGGCCAGCTTAGGCTGTAGAGGGATGCAGTGCAAAGCTGTATGCAAAATCCAAAACAATCAGTGCCCCAAGGCACTTCGAATCATCGAGTTGGAAGGGATCTCCAGGGTCATCTAGTCCAACCCCCTACACAATGCAGGAAACTCACAAACACCTCCCCCCACCACACCCACACACAGTAACCTCTGCTCCATGCCCTGGAGATGGCAAAACCTCCTCCAGGAGCCCTGGCCAAACTGGCCTGGAGAAAAATGGCTGCCTGAGCGCAAAGTGGCCATCGGCATTTCCCTGCTTGTGTCAGAAAGGGCCATGAGAACTAAGCAGTGAGGCTCCCTGCCCTCCCGCTGATGATCTGCCCAAGTTCACAGGCTCAGCATTGCTGTCAGGTGGCCATCTAGCCTCTGCTGCCAAACCTCCTCAGAAGGAGAGCCCACCTATTAGGGATGCCAGCCTCCAGGTGGGGGCTGGGGATCCCCCAGAATGACAGCTCATCTCCAGGCCACAGAGATCAGTTCCCCTGCAGAAAACAGGTGCTTTAGGGCACTGTGCCCCACTGAGGTCCCCCTCCTTCCCAGGCTCCACCCCCAAAGCTCCAAGAGTGCCTCAACCCTGACAGCTGGGGAGATCTGCCACCTCCTTCCTTCCTTCCCTGCCTGCTTGGCCTGGCCTGGCCTGGGGTTGTGTGACCTGAAAGAGGGCCAGCCTCTAAAACCGCGCTCTGCCCCCTCCCCTGTAATCCCACTGCTGGCTCTGGACCAGGCAGCTCTGCTGAGCTGGTGCCTCTGCAGCCTGGGGCAAGAGAGCTGCGCATTGAAAGGGGCTTAATCAAACACAGAGCGAGGTGGTGCAGATCACATTCCTCGCCTTGTGGCACTGGGCGGAATCCGCTGAGGCAGCAGAGAGGAGGAGCACAGAGGCAGCCAGCCCCGGGGCCAGAAGGCACCCCAGAACACACATTCCACATCCCCCCCTGCCCCCGCTCTGCTCCCTACCCCCCCCCCCCCTTCCAGACTTCGGGCTGCTCCAGGCAAGCAGGGGCCCCCTTTGCTCCTCTCCACCTGCAACTGAGTGATGAACAAGCTCTTCAGGACCCATCAGCAGGACTCAGTCAAACTGGGCGCTTGAGCGCTGGGATCCAGCAGTGTTCCCGTCTCCTGCCTGCAGCACCGTAAGGAAGCCCAAAGGGGAGCCTTGCAGCCTCTGCAGCACCCCAGAAAGCGTTTGGGGACAACGGAACACTTTGCCCCAGAGGTCTCTTTTTGCCCCAGTGGCCTTTGATCTACTGTTGAGGGGCTGGAAAGACCCTAAACAACGTGGGATAAACTGTGACAATAGATTTGGGAGTCTGAACCACAATGTAAGCTTTATTTTCAGGCCTTAGGCAACCTTTGGAGCAAACTGTCCTTGGTTTGCCTTTTCTTTGGAAATTCTTTGGTGCGTCTCTCTCCCAGGTCGAGGGGCCCCAACCAACTGTTCTGGAGGGTTTCCCCTCTACTTGCTTTCCAGTCAAATGTTGTCTTTGTGCTTCATGGGGTTTGGGGTGGCCCTGCACAGAGGGCCGTTGGAGGAGGCTGGGAGACGGACATGCAGCCTCTCGGCTCTCTGTCGACTTCTCTTTTGCCCACTGCAGGCCCAACAGGATAAATCTCCACCCCCAGCCAGGAATGCGGCTTCCCATCCGGCACAAGGTTGGGTCCAGCCAGTCAGACCAAACGCTGCAATGAACGAAGCAAGAGGGAACTGGATGGTCCAATCCGCAGAAGTCAAGGAGGGGACTTGTGGGTTATGAAATTTGTGAATGGGCTGGTCCCCTTCAGCTGGGGGGGGGGGAGAGAGAGAGAGGCCTGGAAGAAGGCAGAATATTAATGCCGCATGACATAGTTGGGTGCAGCTGTCTCTGGAGCTCCCCCCTCCCCAGCCAAAGGACCTGCGAGGACATCTGCTGCATCCGGAAGCTCGGCGCTCACTTGCACAGCTGTGACGGAGGAGGCCACCACACTCCCCACCTGTTGCCTGCTGCCTGGTGAAGAAGCTCCTGATGCCTCCAGATGCCACGGGTGATGTCAAACTTTCTTTCCGTCTCCCTCCGTGGGCCTTTTGAAGACTCCCCAAGCCACTCCCGTGCCCTTATCACTTTTCCTGCCAGCTTTCTCATGGTAACCGTTGGACGGAGAACTGATAAGGGTGTGAGTGTGTCACACACAACCCGGAGTCACTGGGGAGCCTCAGCAGGGTGCCCCTGCTCCTTCGGGGTGCTCCCTCTCTCCCACCTTGCTGGGCTTGTGATGATGGAGGTCTTTTTCCTTTGCTTCGGTAAAAGTACATGAAAGGGCAACCAGGCGGGTTGTTAGAAGAGATTCTTTTGACCCCGGTCAGGAGGCAACGAGCAACTGGATGTAGCTTCCGCAGAGAGGTTTGTACGAGCGGACTTCCAAAGAGGGGAATAAATCATCTTGCTTCAAAAAAGTTAATGAAGAAGTGCTACTGTTTCTTGGTACTTTTGCCTGAGTCCATGGGATTCACCCTTTTGGACACAACCTGACTGTGGCTGAAATATTAATCTTTAAGGGAATAGGTGCTTGAAACATCCTCCTATGGAATTTGCCTTGCCTTTAAAAGGGAGACAATATTTTAGAGCTCTTCCGTGAAATCCTATGCAGAGTCCTCCAGGCTTTGCCCTTTGGTTTCCGTGGGCTTAGACTGCATTCACTCTGCATAGGATTGCACTGCTGGTGCCGCAAAGTATGGCGAAGGTGACCAGGTGAGCAGAGGAAAGTTCTTCCTTCTCAAGACCCGATCAAAATAAAATCTAGGTTGAAATTTCTGTTAATGCCAAATATGCTTAAGGGTGTTTTTCCTTGGGGAAATCAAGCCGTCTTCCAATAGAAAAAGGCCGCTTTGCCTCCGCCTGAATCAGTCTGACGGTTTTCTAATTGGAGATTGATCTGGACTTCAGAAGTTTTAAATCTGGATTTTGCAAAACAATGAAAACATCAAAGGCTGTTCACCAGCGGAGAATCCCGTTGCTCCTCCAGGGCACACACCAGAGTCCCTTCGGCAAACCACTCCCAGGCCTGCGGCACTCACTCATTGTTTGCAAGGCTTTCTTGCCCCAGTAATTAAAGGTGCTCTTTTCCTCTTGAGGAAACCCAAGGAACCCTCAGGATTTCCTCAGCTGCCGGAGCTTCCTGTCTCCCCTCAGTTCGGGGCTGTACTGGGGCTGAGATGGTTTTCAGCAGCCACAAATCTGCATCTCTTGGCACATGGGTGGTGATAGGAAGGGACCTAGCCTGAATGACCACTTCTGCAGGATCATGCAGAACTCTGTGTGTGTGTGTGTGTTGTGAGGAAAAGATCGTTTGGCGTCATTCTTTTGCAGGCAAGAGCGGCAGACAAAAACGAGCTGGTTATGAATGCTGTACCTCTTTGCGTACCGAGAGAGAGAGCAGAACAGTTTTAGCGGAATGCAGAGCAGCTGCCTTTGCAAGGAGGGAGAGGAGAGCATCCTTGTGGGTGCGGATGGTCTTCGGGGAGACCCAGCCCCAAGGACCCTCCTGCGCTCTGCAAAGTCCAGGCTGCTGAGTGTGTTTCTCGAATCGTGTTCAGGGGCCTTTCGAAGCTCCCAGGAGCTGAAGCTTCGGCCTGCACTGCGGGCCCTGCCCTCAGTGGAGCCACACTCTGTTGCCTGCAAGGAGGTGGAGGGAAGAGGTGCTCCTTCCTAGCAAATGTATAAACACTGGAGTTTCAGACCAGACTCTTCTCATTCAAAATTAGCTTAGAAGCGTACACAAAATGGATAGAATCACACTGCTCGAGGAGGAGGAGGAAGAGGAGGAGGAGGAAGAGGAGGAGGAGGAAGAGGAGACAGAGGAAATGAGGAGGAGGAGGGGAGGGGGAGGAGGGGAGGTAGCAGTGTCATTTTAAGCGGGTGGCATCAATACACTGTGGAATCCACCTTGCGTCGGAGTGAGATAGGTGGTCTGGAAGCAAATCGGGATTGAGCAGGATGTGTGTGCCCCCCCTGCCTGAGGTCCAGCCCCTGTGCTGGATGGTAACAGTTTGCCCCCTCCAGGGACACGGCCTGATTCTTCCTCCCCCACACTGGAGGCTGCATTCCCCAAGACCAGCAGCCACAGCAAGCCAGGTTGGCCCACCTGAAGCCATAGTCCCCCAATTACATGTAGGGGGAGGGAGGAGAGGGTTGGCAGGTCTCCCAGCCACCGGTGGGGAATGGGGGGCATAGGGTTGCCAGATCCAGGAGGGGGAATTCCTGGAGATTTAGGGGCAGGACCTGGGGAGGGCAGGGGCCTGCGTGGGGTGGGGGTCATTGCCTGAGAGTCCACCTTCCAAAGCATCCCTTTTCTCCAGGGGGCCTGAGCTCTGTCATGAAATGAGATGTGATTCCGGGGGATCCCCAGGTCCCACCTGGAGGCTGGCATCCCTAGCTGTGTGAGCCAGTCACATGACACTTAAACTTTAGATGTCTAGGCTAAAAGCAGGCGGACAAGCAGATAGTGTGGCCTGCCCTGCCCTGCTGGTCAAGAGAGCAGAGTCCCGCTTGCATTCCAAGTGCCCACAGCCCACCACTGCCCTCCCCCTCCACAAGCCAGGCACCCAAGGCTGAGACGCCATCCTGCCACCCGGTCTGAACTCTCTGCCACCCAGAAGGCAGGAGGAGTCCTTGGAGGCAGAGGCGACTGGGGCAGCCACCAGCCCTTCACCTCCCCTGCCCAGGAGAGGGAAGCGGGAGGCTGGACAGGGAAGGACGGAACAGCTAGAGGGTGGGCAGAGGGGCCCAAGACTGGCTGCGGCCTGGCCTGGCCTGCCTGGCCAGAGGGAGGAGGAGACCAAGACAAAGCCTACCCTGGCCGTGTGAGGGGAAGCTGACATTGACAGAGGAGGAAGGGAAGGGGGCACAGCTGTGCGTCTCCCACCTGGCCCTGCTCTGAGAGATGGTGACATTGAGGGTCACCACCAGGTCACCACCACTGGACAACAGGGAAGACTCCTGGATGCAGAGAGGGATTCAAATGTGGGCCTCACTGCCAGAGGATGTCCTGAGGGCCACAGGAACAAACAACTTGAAAAGGGGAGGAGAAGTCTATCAGTGGCCATGGTGGCAGAGAGGAACCTCCACATGCAGAAGCACTGACTCTCTGGATCCCAGAGCCAGGAGGCAACCTCAGGAGGAGGCCTCGGCCTCTATACCTGCTCCTTAGACCTCCAGAGGGACTCGCTGGCCACTGTGGGAGAAGGGATGCTGGACTAGACAGACCCTCACTGGCCTGATCCAGCAGAGCTCTTCTGAGGTTCTCAAAGAAGGCTGGGGAGGACTGGAGCCCACCATCCAAGGGGTTCATTTTCTCCAGGGGAACAGATCTCTGTAGCCTGGAGATGAGCTGTCATTCTGGGAGATCCCCAGGCGCCACCTGGAGACTGGCACCCCTGTCACCTGGCATTCTGCGTGTCTGGGAGCAGAAGGAGACACCGGGGAGGGCCCCTGGTTTGCCTCCTCTATGTCAACCAGCCTTATGCAACAAGTGCTTCAATAAACTGGGAAGCAGGAGTCAATCACGCATTAAAAGACGGGACATGAAGAGACATTTGGGGCAGGAAGGCTAATGGAAAAGTTCCACGGGGCAAACATTTTCAGGGCAGGCTTTCTCTGTGCGGTGCGGAGCCAGACAGGAGGAGTCCGAAAGAACCATTTATTGAGGTCTTTGGGCAAACAGACCCTGCTGGGGGGCCCGCAGCTTGGGAGACTGACCGAGGCATATTTAGTTTGGCTAGTAAAATGGCTGCCCAGTCCATGAGGAATGTGGTCAAAATGAAAAGAGAGAGCAAGATAATGCGAACCGCAGAATGCCTAGAGGCTGAAGGGAATTGCGTGTGTGCTCAGCCACGTAAGAAGTTCATTTCGAAATGCCGCTCCCGCCATGGTGTTTTTGTCCCAGCAAGCGCAGAGAAGAAAGAGCTGCTCATCCAGGTTCATACCCAGAGTGAGGCTTTGGGGGCCCTCTCTAAACAAGGCCGGGATTGCTTTCGGAGCCATCCTGGGACTGGCCGGGGGCTGCTTTGTGAACCATGAAAAAGGGGCTTATGTCAAGCCAGGGAACAGCTGAGGCAGCAGAATGGCTGGCTGGAGAAGCACGGAAGGCAGAGTCAACAGCGGGCTGGCAAACAGCCTGGTCTGGTCTGTCAGGACGACCCCTCCCTCCCCTCCCCTCCCCATCCATTGCTGAGCCTGCAGTCTGAATGCCAAAGCCATCCATAGGAAATTCCAGCACTGGAAGAAAAGGAGGCAGGCTAGCAGAGACCGGATGTTTCATAAATATCAAAGCAAGGCCCGGAAATTTCAGTCGGCTGGGAGAAATTAAAGAAGGGTGTGCTGAAAGGAGGGCAGGGGCTGAAGAACACAAGCTGGCCTAGAAGCCGTTCTCGCTGCCTGCCTGCCGACCAACAGAACCCCAGATGCACCCCCCCCCCTCTGCTGTCACAGGGGTCCTTAACCTTTTTTGACATTCTGACACAGGGCAAAATTCTGACACAAAATGGCTGCTGCAATGGGTGGAACCAACCACAAAATGGCTGCTGGAAGAGGCGGAGCCAACCACAAAATATTAGGGAGAGAGGTTATATATAACTCTTATAGTAAATAGATTCTAGTGGGTAGCCATGTTGGCCTAAAGCAGCAGAACAAAGTTTGAGTCCAGGGGCACCGGTTAAGACCAACAAAGTTTTATTCAATGTACAAGCTTTTGGGTGCATGCACACCTTGTCAGATACATGGAAACAGATTTTCCTCAACCAATACATATAGGAAGGGGGGGTAGTCACCAAGAAGGGCTAATTAGAGTCAAGATGCATAAATGTGGGCAATTATAGCTGAGATTGGATTAGGATGGTTGGTAAAATCTGTGAATGGCAGTAAATTAGCATACAAATACAGGAGTTAACAAACAGATGTGAGAATAAAGTTTGAGTCCAGCAGCAGCTTCAAGATCCACAAAGTTCAGTTCTGAGTATAAGCAAGAGCTGAGAGACTGAGCGATGCGTACAGGTAACTCCTTCAGATCCACTGAAACAGATTTCCTCAGATATTACACATAAATTGGAGGGATTTACGGTAGTTGCCAAGAAGAGCTAATTAGAGTCAAGATGCAGAAGTAACTGAGCCAAAAATTCAGCTAAGCAGGGCTTTTTTTTGAGCAGGAATTCACAGGAACACAGTTCTGGCTGGCTTGGCATCGGGGGTGTGGCCTAATATGCAAATGAGTTCCTACTGGGGGGGTTTTCCTACAAAAAAGCCCTGCAGCTAGGATTAGAACAACAGATTTGGTAAGGCATGTATATGGCAACAAATTGGCATACATATAATAAAGGAGTTAACAACAGATGTGAGAGTTAAATTTGAGTCCAGTGGCAGCTTTAAGACCAACCAGGTTTGATTTCTGGGTATGTGAGAACTGCGTGACTTAGCACGCGTAGTGAGGTGAGAAGCCAATATCTCTGTTAAGCCCTGGGGGTTCCATTGTCCTAAGATATCCCTTTCTTATCTCAGCCATGACACAAAAGGGCTTCAGCTGTCACAAGTGAGCTAAAAATGGTCTAAAGTTCTGTAGCAAACTAGAACCCATTGACAGCCCTACTTGCCCTTTGGGGCCAAGTCTTCTTTCCTGGGCATTGAGAGTTTCCTTGCGCCTGGCCTGAGAGTAGAACTAGGGCTGGATGGAGTGGCTCTGCGCTGGATGGTTGCACAGCCTGGTGGAAAAATTGCTCATCCTTGCAGAGCTGCAGCAGAGTTGCTCACACAGCATTTTCTCCCCCCCCCCCCAAAAAAGCCCCACCCCAGGACCTCTGCTGATCGCAGCCCGAAGACATCAGCTTCAGATTCCAGAAATGCTGTTTGCATAACATCTCTCGGGGGTGAAAGAGGCTCAGCTCACTGCTGCTCCCATTAAAAGGACCAGACAGCTCAACCGTCCAGCCTTCACCTGCAGCCAGCCCTGGGATTCTTCACAACACAACGGCTGACTCAGCCCTTCTGGCCACCTGAGCAGCCTGGGCTGTGCGGCTGCTGCTGCGGCTGCTCTCCACACACAGCAGTCCCAGTCCGGCCGGAGCTGGCTCCTTGCCCCCCTCTGCCCTGCCTTTGGTGACAGTCAGATATTTTAGCATTCCATATTGACAAACTAGAAGTTTTCTGCACTGCAGGAAAGGATCACCTTCCATAGAAGGAATGGGACCATATTTGACTGACTCTCGCTAGATGATGGGGAAGCCCCTTTGCTTTCCTGAATCACACCAGACTTGCGGCACCCTTGCTGTTTCCAGAAGTTTCCACCTTTTCCGGCCGCTTGAATCTGAGAGAAAATGTCACCAGAAGGCTCACAAGTGGCCCCCTTCCCCCACCCCCATAGGCAGACAAAACCCTGTCATACTAAGAGGAAAGGCTGATTTGGTCGTGAGGAGAAGACGACCTCTTGTCCCATAGGTGAGGAGTAGGCAACGGAGTCAGAAGGTATTAAAATAATCAATGGAATTTGAAATCCTTTATACCAGGGGTGGCCAACAGTAGCCTTCCAGATGTTTTTTGCCTACAACTCCCATCAGCCCCAGCCAGCATGGCTGATGGCT